>NC_053161.1:132473762-132768762 GCF_016835505.1 Polypterus senegalus
TTGATGCAGATTGTGATTGAGGGTAGAGATGCGACGACTGGGTTCTGTGCAGCAGAAAATCCCCTGTGCATTTTTAACCGAAGTCAAGGATGAACCAGCAACGAAACGCGGTAACCAGGTATTTGCTTAGAAAACGTGGCGACTAAAACAAGTGACTAATTGATTCTTATGCAACTTCAGGAGGCCTGCGTGGAGTAGTTTGTTAATTCGTGGCTGTCGGATGCACGCTGGGCATTTCTTCACAAACAGGGAAATACACTGCCCTAGATCCAGGACGTTATTATATTACCCGTCATTGTAAATATAGGCTGCAAAGTCATCATTTTTTGCTCACGCGTTTTTATCCATTACATGGTCACGGGCAGCAAGTGAGGCAATCTTTGGAGTGGACTGCAGTGTACAGTTAGGGTAGCCTGCACGACTCTTCAGATGTAAAAAAAAAATTAAATGTAGCACCACTGTGACTAATTATATATAGGGAGTGGACATAGTAACCGAATCACCTAATATTATATTAATGTGACATCCTTCAGGCTTTCATACAAGTCCTAAATTGTGTGTAGTTCATCATGAAGTAACCCTCCAGATATTCCTGTGATAAAGGGCGTGGAAATCTGCTTAGCTCCTGTAATTTCTCATAAAGGTTCAATGATCGCAATTGTAGTCAGTCTGGTTTAGTGCTTAAGGCTTTGTACTTCAAACCCTGCGGCCGTGAGTTCAAATCCAGCTACTGACACTGTGAGCCTATGAGCAAGTCACTTCACTCTCAAAATGGAAAAAAAAAACACAAAAGAAATGTAACCAGTTGTATCTCAGATAATAAGCAGTTTGTACAGGGTTATTACTCTGGAGTAGGGGGACACCAAGAGGGAACAGTGTTTGCACTGCAGGGTGCATCCTGTAAAATGGTCTCCTATTCTTCAGACGTTACAGGACAATGCAGGTCTTCAGATCTTAATGACTCCCACAAGGTGGCTGCCCAATCCATTCCAGATTCTCTACCATTTTCAGTAGTTGACAACGGACATTGTAGGTTGAAGGCATCTTTCAAATGTAAGCCCATTTGTATGTAGGAAATAGGGAGAGAAGGATTGCTAAATGGACCGTGTTCTTCATCATCATCATTATTATTATTATAGCTACTGGGGCTTTAGATTTTGTGCCCTTTTCACTAATAGTAATAATAATACATTTTATTTAAATAGTGCCTTTCTCATGCTCAAGGCACTTCCCAGAGTTTAAGAAAGAACAGCAGGGTATACAATATATAGTATTGTACTAAACCAAATAAATAAAGAAGAGTAAGATAGCAAATTCAGAGAAAAAGCCTAACAGACAACATAATTGATGGTCTAGCACACACATACAGGCTACATGAGCATCTTGACATAAAATGAAAGAAGGGTAATAAAGTCAGGTAGAGCTAAACGACTTCCTGAACAGATGCGTTTTGAGTTGTTTTTTAAAAGAATGCATGGAGTCAGCTGACCTAATTAATTTCAGTTGGTCATTCCAGAGTCTGGGCGCTATACAGCTGAAGGCCCTGTCACGCATGGAGTGTAGATTAGTGTGGGGCACAACAAGATGGCTCGAATCAGAGGACCTTAGTGGGCAGGCAGGCACATAGTGATGGAGAAGGTCACTTATGTAGTTTGGCGCAAGGTCGTTTAAGGCTTTGTAGGTTATTAGTAGAATTTTATATTCAATTCTGTAAGCCACAGGGAGCCAGTGAAGGCAAAGCAAAATGGGTGTGATGTGCTCGCTGCTGCTGGTTCCAGTAAGGACTCTTGCAGCCGAGTTTTGAATAAGGTGGAGCTGTGATATAAGATTAGAAGGGGCACCTGCCAGCAGAGAAATACAATAATTGATGCTGGTTATGCATCTTTGAGTGTTGAATTTAGGTACATCAGATTCAAGAATGGCAACTATGCCATAAATGCCAACTTTGTAAAGCTCACAATGTACAATTTTTGTAGAGACTGGATCTAAGAGATTTTCAGGTCAGTGGTCACTTTTGTGACATTTAGCAACTATCCTATGAAGTGTCCTTCTGCTCCTTTTGGTTAGCTGTTTCTCTGTCTATGCTGATGCTCATAAGTTTTGAGTCTTTTCCCTTCAGCACATAAAATCATTTTACAGTTTTTTAAATGAATGTAAATTCACTTTGGGCTCAACTGTTTGACTACTTTAGAACTCTGTTATTTGCATCCTTTCTATTTATCAGGCTGGTTTAGTAGCCAACACGTAACACTGCCAATCAAACTAATAAGGATAACCTTTACAGGTACATTTTTAATTGTAATTACTTCATGATGAAGCTAGTTTTCCATATGTTTCTGTCATTTTTTGACAACCCCATTATAGTTATTTAGCCATTATTATTTGATCAGTATTTCAAAATTCATTCAACAGTTGAACAATTAAGACAAACCTATTGGAGTGGAGGTAGAATATACAGGGGGTCCTCGGGTTACAACATCTTGGCATACGTTTACAACACTCACTCCCATAAAAACTTTAAAAAATTGAGATGTAAGAAGGAATAAAGGTAAGGATTTTTTTTTACACTCTTTTTTTTGTTCCTACAGTACAGTATATTTATGCCCTTTTCCTTTTTCTGTGGCTTAGTTGTGTTTTTATGTTCTAGATTATGATTTTGCAAATGCGTTAGGATAGGTAAGTGACTTAGGATAGGGTGTGCTTCGACTTACACCAAAATTCGGGTTACATCACTGTTGTAAGAACGGAACTGTGTCGTAACCCGAGGACCCCCTTGTACCTGCTTGTGGTTTATGTTGAGTACTACATGTTTGTTTTGTTTGAATACTGTTTGTGGCAAACACTGTCTCAAGGCGCATTACAGAACAGATGAGATCAACAATATGAATATACAAACAACAATTTAAAAGAGATCTAGACTTTCTCCTTTAGTTTGGAGATTAAAAATAACTACATTTACATTTTCTGTCGAGTAAATTTTATGAGGAAAACAAGAAAGATGTGTTTAGCCTGCAGTGAAAAACATTATTAAAGGAAGAATCTAAATATATTTGATTTTTATTTATTAATTTGCAGACAGGGATTACATAATGCCATTCTCTTTCCTATATTCCATGCGCTAACTACCCTAGCAGCTTAGTTACCTATCAGTCGTGCCTTGCAGTTTTATCTAAAAAAGACCCCTTGGTGCTGCAGCTAAAATGAGATAAAGTGTGCAAGACACATCCTGTTTATTGTTCTGCTAATTTACAGCATGTGCTTAACAACATGTGATATGTCCAAGAACATTGTATGACTGGAGTTGGGGGAGTTTCTAAATTTCTCTATATACTGTACATGTAAGCCCATTCCTCCACAGTGTCATAATAGTTTTTATATCTGCCGTTGCCCCTCAATGTTTGGTAAAATGGCATTAATTACTAATGAATGTTCTTCTCTGTTAATATTATTCTCCAGTCACATGGTATATAAAATACAAGATTCCCTGGAAACATTTTAAAGTGATTGCTCTCAGTGAGGGAGTTCAAAGACTGCTCTCTTTCCCAAGTGTTACAAAATTGACACCTCATAGATAACAGTCTTGTATGCACTTTCTCATGTTGGACTGATTTACAGACAGTTTTTACCCTAACAAAAAGATCTTTGCAGAATTTAATTAAAATGACTGTAAATTTTTTAAAGGGGACCACTGCAGCCATGTTGCGTATACTGCTTGTATTTGTGCAGCTCTGCTGTTCTTATTCTTATAATCTTTATGTTGTCCACCAAAATCACCCCCCTGCTTGCACTAAGAGAGTGCCACAATTGAATCAGTTTGAAAACTTGGAAACAATCTTGTTATTAATCACTTATTATGATTTACTTAAGGCATTACCTCTTGTGACTGAGAAGTGAGATTATACTGCACTTATTAAATATGATGTGACTTCTATATAAAACGCCTTGAGTTGTTTTCAGTTGTAAATCTGACACTGCTTTTAGGCAATAATCTGATCCCCCCCCTTCACTCCCAAATTAAATGCATTATCACAATTCTCACCTCATTTCAAAAATGTAACTTCTAATGCAAAGCCTACAACAGTGTTCTGATCTGCTATTATCATAATTTGTAAAAGGTGATTCAGTTTGGAATTTGTATTAATGGCCTTTTGTTTTGCTGTAAATAGTTTTTTCACATTATTAATTTATTACCCAGACACCTCGCTCCACCCCCAAACTAGTTAGCAACCAAAGCTATATCTAGAAGAAAGATTGAATTGTAAGGAATGCACTCTTGTAGGGGTTGTTTGTGCATTAGTTTTATAAATAATCAAGCACTCTGCAGTTGTATGGAAATCATTGGGAGATAAACTCATAACTTAACCCCTGCTAAAACTGCAGTTCTTATTGTGAGGCATTCTTTTGACTAAGACCGACAACTGTAATTTGTTTTAAGATATGTTCTTGTGTAATGAAGAATCAATTTAGCATGAACATACTGAAAATACAAAGGTGATATGAATCCTAGTATTTTAATATTCTGAAAAGCTTTTTTCTGTTTTTTGCTTCTCAAAGAAATTTTTCCTTTAGTTTTGTTGAAGGTGGTGAGGATCCTTCCACATGATCTACATAATTCGATGCATACACAGTGTATCATGGGAAATCATAGTAGTTATTGTTACATAATCTTATCCCATACAGTATCACTCCAAATAATCTCATTAAAGAATGTTTGTTCCTTCAGAATGGTCTTAATTTAGGATAATACCAAAATATATGACCTAGTGAGACTGATGCTTGATGGCATTGTTCACATTTAAGAGTCCAGTGCTTAATATATTCTAAGTAATTTCTGTGCTCCATGTGAATAATTATAATCTTGGAAAAGGCATTGATACACAGTTTTAATTTAATTTACACTGTATCTTGCCCAAAATGATGAAGAGAATGTACTTTGAATGACTGAATTTCATTCCTTGTGAGAGATCTTGATTAAGAGACCTCTTTCCCATCATTGGCTAAGATCCTCTAGTGGTGTATGCTGTGAAATCACTTAATTATTGAAAGAATTTTAGGAAGTTAGGCACGCTTATTTTGAAAACATGTCTTAACTCCTTCAAAAGAATTCCAGATTTAAGATGTAGTTGATCAAAATGTGCACAGTTATTGTCAGTACTGATATACAGTGGTGTGAAAAACTATTTGCCCCCTTCCTGATTTCTTATTCTTTTGCATGTTTGTCACACAAAATGTTTCTGATCATCAAACACATTTAATCATTAGTCAAATATAACACAAGTAAACACAAAATGCAGTTTTTAAAATGATGTTTTTTATTATTTAGGGAGAAAAAAAAAATCCAAACCTACATGGCCTTGTGTGAAAAAGTAATTGCTCCCTGAACCTAATAACTGGTTGGGCCACCCTTAGCAGCAATAACTGCAATCAAACGTTTGCGATAACTTGCAATGAGTCTTTTACAGCGCTCTGGAGGAATTTTGGCCCACTCATCTTTGCAGAATTGTTGTAATTCAGCTTTATTTGAGGGTTTTCTAGCATGAACCGCCTTTTTAAGGTCATGCCATAGCATCTCAATTGGATTCAGGTCAGGACTTTGACTAGGCCACTCCAAAGTCTTTATTTTGTTTTTCTTCAGCCATTCAGAGGTGGATTTGCTGGTGTGTTTTGGGTCATTGTCCTGTTGCAGCACCCAAGATCGCTTCAGCTTGAGTTGACGAACAGATGGCCGGACATTCTCCTTCAGGATTTTTGGTAGACAGTAGAATTCATGGTTCCATCTATCACAGCAAGCCTTCCAGGTCCTGAAGCAGCAAAACAACCCCAGACCATCACACTACCACCACCATATTTTACTGTTGGTATGATGTTCTTTTTCTGAAATGCTGTGTTCCTTTTACGCCAGATGTAACGGGACATTTGCCTTCCAAAAAGTTCAACTTTTGTCTCATCAGTCCACAAGGTATTTTCCCAAAAGTCTTGGCAATCATTGAGATGTTTCTTAGCAAAATTGAGACGAGCCCTAATGTTCTTTTTGCTTAACAGTGGTTTGCGTATTGGAAATCTGTCATGCAGGCCGTTTTTGCCCAGTCTCTTTCTTATGGTGGAGTCGTGAACACTGACCTTAATTGAGGCAAGTGAGGCCAGCAATTCTTTAGACGTTGTCCTGGGGTCTTTTGTGACCTCTCGGATGAGTTATCTCTGCGCTCTTGGGGTAATTTTGGTCGGCCGGCCACTCCTGGGAAGGTTCACCACTGTTCCATGTTTTTGCCATTTGTGGATAATGGCTTTCACTGTGGTTCGCTGGAGTCCCAAAGCTTTAGAAATGCCTTTATAACCTTTACCAGACTGATAGGTCTCAATTACTTCTGTTCTCATTTGTTCCTGAATTTCTTTGGATCTTGGCATGATGTCTAGCTTTTGAGGTGCTTTTGATCTACTTCTCTGTGTCAGGCAGCTCCTATTTAAGTGATTTCTTGATTGAAACAGGTGTGGCAGAGATCAGGCCTGGGGGTGGCTACGGAAATTGAACTCAGGTGTGATACACCACAGTTAGGCTATTTTTTAACAAGGGGCAATTACTTTTTCACACAGGGCAATGTAGGTTTGGATTTTTTTCTCCCTAAATAATAAAAACCATCATTTAAAAACTGCATTTTGTGTTTACTTGTGTTATATTTGACTAATGGTTAAATGTGTTTGATGATCAGAAACATTTTGTGTGACAAACATGCAAAAGAATAAGAAATCAGGAAGGGGGCAAATAGTTTTTCACACCACTGTATGAATGACTTCCAT
This sequence comes from Polypterus senegalus, assembly GCF_016835505.1. Lineage (NCBI taxonomy): Eukaryota > Metazoa > Chordata > Cladistia > Polypteriformes > Polypteridae > Polypterus > Polypterus senegalus. The sequence goes on from NC_053161.1 coordinate 132,480,558, forward strand.
TAATTATTACTGCAATGATCAAAGAGGACTGGAATATATAATTATTGTGCATTTCAGTAGCAGAAAAGTGATTCCTAAATTGATTCCAGATTTTGAGCAAATAATGTACAATTGGAGTGGTAGTAGTTATTAAGGACTAGAGTACAAGCAATGGATATAGAGAGGAACTAAAAATGCTAACCAAACAGGTGCAATTCCATTACCTTCTGTCTCAGAGTATGCATTTAGATAATGCCATGCCACGCGCTGCAAGTAATTCTTTTATTATATGGCCTTTTTGGATTTGAGATTAACTGTATTACAGTTGAGTAACATTTTAAAAATGATTTGTTAATATATACAGTATGGAGAGGCTGTGAAACAGAGTATTAGGAGGATGTTGATTTTAACAATATATTAATATTAATTTTTCAGCTAAAAAGAGCTGAATAGTTGACCAGTTAATAACATCTGGTTTTATGCTTTCCATCATATTGCAAAAGATAAACGTTAAGTATCTGAATTTTCTTTGGACTTTATCTACCAGATATCTGAATTCTTGTGATACCACCTTTTTCTATTAATTGTATTTAATTATGACATTCAAGTGAGTTGACTGGGAAAAGTTATTCACAGTATAGACTGGGAGTTGTGATGTACATGCCAGTAAATATACATTGGGAAGCATAGAGGCTATTACAAATTATTTAAAAATATGCCAAAACTCTTGAGTGTTGTAAAATTTTGGATTTTATAAACAGTGTACATCTGATTGTAAACTTTCTATACCAACTTGACATTATCATTCTTGCTATCTGATTTAACATAGTATGACATGTAACATGCTAGGGCTTGAATATCAGTGTATGATTGTGAGAATCACACCAGTTATTTGAAAACTGTTACTACCAATTTTATCTCGTTATGAAAAAAATACCTAATTTCTCCATTTTTTAAAATGGTGATGCAGCCAACCACCTGCTACTTGGAAGTGTTTTAATGTATGTCATGCATTTGAACAAGGAAGCTAAAGTGCGTATACCAATCCATAGCCTTTGTCGGCATCATTGAGTGTAGTGCAGGAACCAGCAGTGGACAGGCCAGCACTTTAACACAGGGCATGCACACAAGCCACTCATATGCCCTCACTGTCTTACACTGGACTAGTGTACACCTTCTTTTTACAAACATTAGTTTTGTTTTTATTTTAAACAGCAATTCAGAGTTTTGGCAAGTGAAAAACTTAACCCAAAGTTCCTGGAATTAGACATCGAAAGTGCAATTCCCACTGAAAAACTAGATGGGACATGCTGTTATGTATCCATGTACAAAGGTAAGTGATTTGTCTGAAAGTAATAGTAGTTTGTATGTTGCACAGAACTTTTATGATAAGTGATGTTTTATTCCAGACCAAATTACAGGTCATACTGTTATAATTATGTGTATATTTCTACAATTAGTATCTGTCAGGTTAGATAACTAGATCAGAGTTATACAGTTAGTTAGTGGTTTGCAGGCTAAATAGTACATTGATCTGATGTCACCATAATATGGACTGAATGCCAGTTGCTTTTGGTGGCCAAGTACAGTTTGTTTTATCTCTTTATTCTGTTTCCATCATTAAAAGTTTATTCAGCATTTTCAATAAAATAAATGTAAATGATTGCAGATGCACATGTTTCCATGTATGAATTGTGAAATGTTTTAACAGAGGTTACACGTCTTTGGCCTTATTGACCCGTGAAGTAAATTACAACAAATAATTGTGTTGACGATCAAAAGGGCAGCCTGACTGGTTACATGGTGTGGGGGAGACAAAATCACAACAGAGTTTGTTTTGTTGTATAAAAATTATTATATTTGATGTTTTATAACAATGAATTTGTTTTATACAAAATATCATCTGGTTTGGCCTTGGAGACATAAGGTTCTGACATATCAGTCCATATATTCTGGAAACTAAAATTGTTTTCAAATAGCGGACATTTACATCAATGAGTTAATTGTGTAACTAAGGGTAGATTTTGGCTGGGAAAAACTAAACTTAAAATAACTTTTATTAATTAAAGGTAAAAAAAAGTATGTTAAACAGTGTACTAGTGACCAATCCTTGGTTTGATTTTAACTGATGAGACTAAGGCAGCTTTACTTGTCTAGTCCAAGATTTAATCTTTGCTTTTGTTTTTTTATAAATTTTTCTAATTAATAGGAAAGCCTTACCTTTGGGCCAGACTGGATAGAAAACCAAATAAAGCAGCTGACCGAAAATTCAAAAAATTTTTACTTTCTAAAAAAGACACTACAGGTATGCCTTTATCCGTAGTGATTAATTTTTAGAATTATTGCAAAAAGCATATTCAATGGTATTCTTTTTCACAATTATAGATAAATCTGTGTGTTTTTTTTAAATATACGGTATATCTGCAGATGTTTTTAATTATGACAGTTTTTAAAGATAACAAGAGCTGTCTTTTTGTTAGAAAGTTATTTTTGATCCATTGATTTTCAGTCAGCTCATTTTTTTTCTCTTCCATCTACTAAATCCATTTAAGATAATGTGGTTTTACAGTACATGAGTTTATCTCTTTGTACCCGAAATACAAGATCATATGTTATCTGCTTCCCTTATATACTATGCTGACTTATTTAGGTCATATTTAGTCTTGTGCAAAGAAAAAAAAAAGTACTCATAAAAATGGCTGTTACAACTAAAGCCATGCACGATTGTCATTTCCTGATTTCATCATCAGTTGTTTGTAAGGAAACGACAATCTTTACCCTCTGTAACAGTGAATAACAAAAAGGACTGGTCTTTTACTGTTGGCCCGCTGTATAGCAGGCTTAACAATCATTAGTATTAAAAAAATGCAATACCCAAGTATTATATGCAGTTTTCTAATGTTAATAGACAACAAGTCCTATAGTAAAATTTAGTTGTTTGTGATATTTTTTGTCTCAAAGCATTGAAAAAAACAATAGTTTTCTATGTTACATTTTTCTATTTAAAAAAGAAATTTCAATAAGAAAAGTGTGCAATCATGTAAATTGGTAAATTGGTGACTGAAAATGAGAACTGACAGTGTTTTGTTGTAATTTTCAGTTGAAATGGGTTTTTCATTTTGTTTCAGTTTTCTGCTGAAACATAATATATTTGCCAATTAATTTTCCTATATTTGATAAAAATTTGAGCTTGTCTTGATGTGATCTAGAGCACATTAATGACCAGGTAGAAATGGCCATTACAATAAGCCCGCACCATCAACACCACCCTGACTATGAGCACTCAACCACTGGTCTTCCCTGGTCCAGCACAGTGCTTGTGTGCTCAGTTTACAGGTTGTATTATTACTGCACCTATACCTATTAAGTGATTTGTTTCTAATTTAACCATTTTACTGATGGCTGTTTTAATTTGAAGACAAAGGTAATAATTTTCTTTTAACTATAATTAAAGAAATGACAATATTGTCTTTATTGTTAAAATAAAAATACATGCTGTAGTGTGAATATGTTTCAGTTATTTTTTTAATACATAGCGTTTGTGTGGAACCTGCAAGAAGATTTTAAAAGTGTCCCAGAATCCTGGGTCGCTGCTCATGGTGTTCAGAATGACAATGGGCAACTGCAGCCTGATGACAATGGCCATATTCTAGGTGAGCAATATATATATATATAGTTTTTAAATTTATCCACATATTTTGTAACAATATTTTTTAGTTTAACTTAAATGTGAAAATTAGAATAAAAAACTTCATTGTGTATTCTACATCCAGTATTGCATGAATTGTTGAAAAGTTTTCACAGTAAAGCTTAGCCAAGAATGGAGACATGAAATGTTTTTACTAAAATTCTTGTTTGGCTAATAAAAATTTGACCATAAAAATGTTAAACTGTCACTATGTAAGGTACAAATATAGCAGGTTTAAATGAATGCATTTGATTTAGATTTTCATGTTGTATCAGTTGCAGTGTACGAGAGATACAGTAGTACTGGCTGCGGATCAATACCAGATTACGTATTGCAGTACTAAGAGGAGATGATCCTCAGATCTAAGTGCTGCTGCAGTGAACAAGATCAGTACCAAGTTTAACTAATTTGCAGCTAGTCTTGTTTTGGCTTTGTGCTTTTCCTTGGTTCAACCAATCAGACATAAAGTTGAACATTTACAATGGCATGTCTGCAGTTAAATCTTACCCTGTCTTAATTGATGATGTGCTGCTATACATTCCTCTCAATTTAAAGGGATAGAGCAGAGAAAAAATGAATGTCCTTATGTAATCTTACAAAAAAAAAAAAAGAAAGACTGCAATTGTTAAGCTGCATTAGACTTGAAATGAGTGTGACATTATTGTTATTCACTTTGAGCAGAATAAAATTTCCTTAAATCAATCCCTATATGGAAAATAATGACAACAAAAGGTAAACATTAGTAGAACTGTATATGAAGCATAAGAGTCTCTCTCTGTAACTCCTAGACAGGGATACAGTAAGGGTGACCAGGGTGCACACTCTGTGGTCTTGGAATATATGAGAAAAAAGTAATGCCAGCATTTTTCTGTTTCAGCGGTACCTCATGCTCTTCCACAGTGCACACATAAGTGGGTACTTTTACATTATATCACCGCCCCTTAACCTAATGTGCAAGTAACCACCTTAACTCACCATGGGAGACCACCCCCTGCCTTGTTTTATTTTTCATAGAGTGTAAATATATATACAGTACAGGCCAAAAGTTTGGACACACCTTCTCATTCAATGTGTTTTCTTTATTTTCATGACCATTTAATTTGGTAGATTCTCACTGAAGGCATCAAAACTATGAATGAACACATGTGGAGTTATGTACTTAACAAAAAAAGGTGAAATAACTGAAAACATGTTTTATATTCTAGTTTCTTCAAAATAGCCACCCTTTGCTCTGATTGCTGCTTTGCACACTCTTGGCATTCTCTCGATGAGCTTCAACAGGTAGTCACCTGAAATGGTTTTCACTTCACAGGTGTCCCTTATCAGGGTTATTTAGTGGAATTTCTTGCTTTATCAATGGGGTTGGGACCAGCAGTTGTGTTGTGCAGAAGTCAGGTTAGTTGGACGATCATTTATTTTTCAACAGGACAATGACCCCAAACACACCTCCAGGCTGTGTAAGGGCTATTTGACCAAGAAGGAGAGTGATGGAGTGCTGTAAATGGTCATGAAAATAAAGAAAACACATTGAATGAGGAGTTGTGTCCAAACCTTTGGCCTGTACTGTATGCTTATGACACCCTTGGGGCTTTGGGGGGTCTTAATCTGATTTTTTGCTGTAACTCATTTCCCAAATATGCAGATAATCTAGAAGAGGTACTTAACATTCATTATGTGCTCAGCTTTTCCTAATAAGTGAATTAATCCAACAGTCACAAATATATATAAAATACCTAGTGCGAGACTGGACAATATTTGGAAAGAATATCTTATTGCAGCAAAAACTTTACAGAAGAGCACAAGCTCTATATAATGCATATTCTGAGATCAAATATCAGATCTGGAAAACACTTGCAGAGTTACCTCCACAAGTTTACGAAGGAATTACCACATGTAAACTGACAGCATCTTTCAATGTATGTTTTCCAAACCAGCTGAGCAGTTGCCTAATTAGAGACATAGACATTCTACTGAAGATTGATGGTTTAATGCATGTTAATCCATATTTTCCTATTTCTTATACTGCACACTATGAATATTCCCAAACATCACTTGTCATTTATATATATATACTAGCAGAATACCCGCGCTTCGCAGCGGAGAAGTAGTGTGTTAAAGAAGGTACGAAAAAGAAAAGGAAAAATTTGAAAAATAACGTAACTTGATTGTTAATGTAATTGTTTTGTCATTGATATGAGTGTTGTTCTCATATCTATCTATCTATCTATATATATATATATATATATATATATATCTATTTATATATATATATATATATATATATATATTATATATCTATTTATATATATATATATATATATCTATTTATATATATCTATTTATATATATATATATATACCCGCGCTTGGCAGCGGAAAAGTAGTGTGTTAAAGAAGGAAAGAGAAAGAAAAGGAAACATTTTGAAAATAACGTAACATGATTGTCAATGTAATTGTTTTGTCACTGTTATGAGTGTCGCTGTGATATATATATATATATATATATATATATATAGTAAAATACCAAGCTTCAGATGTCATGTGTTAAAGAAGTTATGAAAAGAAAAGGAAACATTTTAAAAATAATGTAACATGATTGTCAAAGTAATTGTTTTGTGTATTTGGCGGCAGCGCCACAAAGTTTTTTCGCCTAGCTGCATCAGAAAATGTACCACAACGCCTGACACGCCTCCTTTTTAGTGTTTTCTCACAGCTTGGATTGCTGCTGTCATATATATACACACACACACACACACACACACACACACACACATACATACATATATATACACATACATATCTTCATATCTACATATCTATATACATATCTACATATACACATACCCTTCTACATCATATATACACACACATATATACACACACACACAAATTATATATGTATATATGTATGTATGTATGTGTGTGTGTGTGTATATATATATATATATATATATATATATATATATGTAGATGGGGTGTGTGTGTGTATATATATATATATATATATATATATATATATATATATATATATAGACATACATAATATATATACACATACATATACTTGTGTGTATGTTTGTATGTGTCTATATGTGTGTGTATAGCTTTGGTCACTGAGTGCAAGGGAAAAATAATAAAATATAGTCTAAGTTATTAAACAGTAAAACATTAACGCTTTTAAGAAGTACAGGTACATTGAGCACTACTGGAGTGGTTAGGTAAACTACATTTTAAAGACTGTGTAACACAACAGGTAAGTAACTAACAGCAGCTAAAATGTATATGGATCATCTCTCGGTAGTAGATCCCTTTTGAAAGGCGCTACACGACGGCTGTGGTATAGAAATTACATTTTCTATGTGAACGCTCAAATTTGTGCCTCTGGTAATGTGCCTTACCGGCATTTAAAGAAATTTATTTTTGTGTCCTCTGCACTGTTAAGAGAGAAAGGCTTTGGTTTGGGATAAAAGGTGTAAAGAAAGGAAAGTTGCCTTTTTCTTTTATATAGTATAGAGAGATGTGTTCGCTGACGTTATGATCGCCTTTTGGGGACAGTTGCGTGGGTCTTGTGTAGACTGGTGAGACGCCCCGCCATTAATCGGCTGTGATGGCACTGTGAGTCCCCACTCGTGCGTGTCTTCATAATCCGAGGTGAGGATCTCATAATCGTATACGCAAAAGAAAGTGTGAATCGCCTTAATATTATTTTGCCGTGGTGTAGAAAAGGGGTCCCGTGTTTGCACTTGTCTGGGCTATAGCGCAGGGGGAGGATGAAAAAAATTAAAAGTGCTCACTTTGACTTAAGGCAGAAGCGCAGTCAGCGCCTCAAAGGCCGGCACAGCTATGCGCGCTGGCTGCTCGAGTTTTGCTGGGCAGGAGACCCAGTTTGCAGACACGTTCATGATATCAAAAGTCTCAGCGCTCTTTGGAGGTCATTCATATATTATATATATAGCAAAATACCCGCGCCTCGCAGCGGAGAAGTAGTGTGTTAAAGAAGTAATGAAAAAGAAAAGGAAACATTTTAATAATAACGTAACATGATTGACATTGTCATGAGTGTTGCTGTCATATATATGCCTGCCTAAATAAGTCACCCTCGCTTTGCTCTTACTTTATTTACCGCTCATTTAATCATGGCTATTGGCGGAAAAATTATAAAATGGAAGGAGGATGGCTTTACCAAAACAATTATTGATGGCTTAATCGATTATTCATAAAGCTTGAATTGGTGATGTTTTTCTGTGTTAACCTCATATTTTTTCAGACTTCTTCTCAAACTAAGGTGGTGCCCACGTATCGCAGCGGAGAAGTAGTGTGTTAAAAAAGCTAGAAAAAGAAAAGGGAACATTTTAAAAATAACGTAACATGACTGTCAATATACAGTATTTGTTTTATGAGTGTTACTGAGTGTTGCTGTCATCAAGGATTTGATTATCATTATTTCTTTCAATCAGGTTCGTATTTGTAGGATGTGTTGTGTTCAAGTTACATTCCGTGTTTGTCAATCGTTGTAAAGATAACAGGTTTCATTCATCGATTCGTTTCTTACTGCATCAATAAACAGCTCGTCTTCTTCTTTATCTGAGACCTGACACACTGCATGCACGGGTTTTTTTTACACTGTCTTCCTTTAGCGGGACATTTACTTTTTCCAACGTGTGCTTTGTTTCCGCAGTAGTTGGATTTATGAATATGCTTGTATGTATGAGACGCTTCATATTTTTTGCTGCCTTTTCAATTGTGTAATTCGGTTTTGTTCAGCTCTTTGGAACTGTTGCCTTTATCTGTGCACTGCGCCAGTTCACGTGAGCCACTCGGTGTACATGCATCGAAGGTTCCCAGCTGTGCTGGTGCCATCTCGTGCTATGTCCATGGCTGTATTTAATGTTAACTTAGTCCTGGCACTTAAAACTTTCTCTCGCAGTTTCGCTGAGTTTGTGTCAAACACTACCCTGACCATCTCATCTTCCTCTCCATAAGCACAGTCCTTCACCCGTGAATATTTACCCGTGGCAGTTTGCTTTTGGATTGCCGCTGACGGACGGCCTTATATGGGCAGGCACTAAATTACAAACGCCAGCGGCAGCCTGTCTATGAACTTACTTTAAAGTGTAGGTTTACATCGTGCTTTGTTTCCGAAGTAGCAGAACTCATGAATATGGTTGTATATGTCACTAGCTCGCTTCTTCTTGTTTCGCTGCCTTCTCAATTATATAATGCATGTTTTCTTAAGCGCTTTTTTCAGGTCTTCCTGGTTTTCTATGTACTGCGTGATTACGTGGGAGGCGTGATGATGTCACACGAAACTCCGCCCCCACAGCGTTGAAGCTCATCTCCATTACAGTAAATGGAGAAAAACTGCTTCCAGTTATGACCATTACGCGTAGAATTTCGACATAAAACCTGCCCAACTTTTGTAAGGAAGCTGTAAGGAATGAACCTGCCAAATTTCAGCCTTCCACCCACACGGGAAGTTGGAGAATTAGTGATGAGTCAGTGAGTGAGTGAGTGAGTGAGTGAGTGAGTGAGTGAGTGAGTGAGTGAGGGCTTTGCCTTTTATTAGTGTATATATATATATATATATATATATATATATATATATATATATGAAATATACAGTAGTTTCCATATTTTTTAATGTCTTATTTGGGGTTTTTCATAAAATCATGTCTGTACATGGAAGTCTTTCTGATATGTGTGGAATTTATTTTGCTTCATAAACCTGTACTAAGTCCAGTACACCTGCTTACAAGGTGATCGAAGTTGGGACTCAACTTTGTTCCCCTTCTTCAACTCCAAGAAGCACACTGTAACTGCGCTTCGTTTTAGTCTTGATCTACTGCTTATCCACAGCTCTGAGGCACAATGTAACAGTGCCAAATCTGAAAGTTTGACTTGTTACTGTAAATATGTACTAAGACCAGATCAGCACTAGATGATCCCCAACTGACAGCAAACTGAAATTGACATGTTGATTCCTCATGTACATTTAAATAATTGTTTATATATGGAATATATTCTAACATGTATAAAATTGTCTTGGGTGTATCTTTACTAGTGCTTATTTCTTTTGAATGTATAAGTATTGAATGAGTAATAAATAGTTTTGTAGGTATAGAGTAGTGTATAGGTTGAAGTTGTTTTAGGTAATATGGTAATCACTGTTTTTCTTTTAAGGCTGGGTTCCAGTAGAAGAAAACAACAAGCAATACTGTTGGCATACGTCTGTTGTGAATTATGAAATTGGAGCTGCACTCATTTTAAGACCATGTATGGATGATCACGATGTATTAGAAATTGCAGCAGTTCTACTGTCTGAGCTTGTTGGTCATACTTTAGAATTGATTGGCACAAATGTCAACGCTAATCCATATGGTAAGTGCTATTCAAGAAAAAATACCAATCCACCTTAAAAAAAGGACAAGTGTCTGTCCAGTTGTTGTCTCTCTACTATCCAACAGATGGCGCATCACAAAACAAAACCTGTATCAAATGGGTAACAAACATATAAACCAGATGGACACACTGCACTGTGAATGTTAGGACAGATTTCAGCCTGTCTTAGACGGGAAGCACAGCTAGGTCTTTGTATTTTTATTTATTATTGTTATAGAAATACTAAATGAATTAATTTGCTGCTTGTTTCCTAATACAGACTGCAGTTATTAGTAACAATGTCAGACAAGAATGTGCTTTATATGTTACATTTTTAATAAAAGAGCAAAGGTCTGTTTGGAATGCAGAGGACTGGCAGATAGTTATAAAAGTGAAAGTATTGTAGGTGGTTTAAGCCCACAAGGGACTGTGCCAGCCATTCCAGAACATTGTACTTCTTCCTCTGCATGAATGCCTTTGTAGATTTTGAACTGTGTTGTGGATCATTGTTTTGTTGGAATATCCAACCCCTGTGTAACTTCAACTTTGTGACTGATGCTTGAACATTATTGTGAAGAATTTGTTGATATTGGGTTGAATTCATCCAACCTTGTCGACTTTAACGTGGGCCCCAGTTCCTGAACTAACCCCACAGCATGATGGAACCTCCACCAAATTTGACAGTAAGTAGCAGGTGTTCTTCTTCCGCCATGCAAAACGCTTTTTGTTATGACCAAATAACTCAATTTTTGTCTCGTCAGTCCAAAGCACTTTGTTCCAAAATGAATCTGGCTTGTCTAAATGAACATTTGCATACAACAAGTGACTCTGTTTGTGGCGTGAGTGTGGAAAAAGCATCTTTCTTATCACCCTGCCATACAGATGTTCTTTGTGCAAATTGCACTGTATTGTAGAACGATGTACAGATACACCATCTGCAGCAAGATGTTCTTGCAGATCTTTGGAGGTGATCTGTGGGTTGTCTGTAACCATTCTCATAATCCTGTGCATATGTCACTCCTGTATTTTTCTTGGCCTGCCAGACCTGGGTTTAACAGCAACTGTGCCTGTGGCCTTCCATTTTCTGATTTCATTCCTTACAGTTGAAACTGACCGTTTACACCTCTGAGATAGCTTTTTGTAGCCTTCCCCTACACCATGATACTGAACAGTCTTTGTTTTCAGATCTTTTGAGAGTTGCTTTAAGTTTCCCATGCTGTCACTCTTCAGAGGAGAGTCAAAGGGAAGCACAACTTGCAATTGAACACCTTAAATACAATTTCTCATGATTGGACACACCTGTCTATGAAGTTCAAGGCTTAACGAGCTAATCCAACCAATTTGGTGTTGCAAGTAATCAGTATTGAGCAGTTACATGCATTCAAATCAGCAAATTACAAGGGTACCCAAATTTTTGCATAGCCAGGTTTTCACATTTGATTTAATTTCATACAACTCAATACTGCTTCAGTAAAAATCTTTGTTCGGAAAACACCCCAGTACTCGGATGTTCCTAGGAAATGAAAGACATACCACTGTTCTCTTTTTTTGTTGAAAGTAAATTATTATGCAGGCTGAGGGGGGTTCCCAAACTTTTTCATATTTATTATAGAGGTAGTGTGAGCACTTAGAAGAAATTTTTTTTCACCAGTTTCAAGGCTAACTCGAGCTTGTTACAAAAAATCTTTCACATTTTTTCTTTAAAAGTCTATAAATGGAAGCTTTACTTTTAAAACTTTAACTTTGGGTCTTTTTACAAATTTTCTTAATAAGCTTATTCTGCTTATTGTGTTGCTCACTTCTAAATAAGATTAGATCTTAACATATTGAATTTTATTCTTCACTTCAGAAGAATAGCCCAGTAAGCATCAGTCAAATTCTTTTTTCCCCTTGATCTGAAGTATATAAAAAAACAAAGAAGGTGGAAAAGCACATTGTAAGGAAAGCCCAAAACAAAAATTTGTGTATGTACTTAATGTATGTACTCCTTCACTTAAAAGAGCAGAAGACAGCCTTTAGATAGATATTTACCGTTATCCCCTTACATTTTAATGCACTTTGTGGTGAATATGCCTTTGCTGTGCTGCATAACATTAAATATTCAGAAGGGTGGGTGAGAACTGGTGGCATTGGGCGACTACTCTTAAATAGAATTCAGGGATTTTATTTCCAGTTTTTTATAATACTATTTTTGCAATATATCTTTTTATTCATAGCAATTACTTGTTAGTAGAAGGGTAGAACATGAACTGTCAGAGAGTTATAGGGACAAGACAAGTTATCTTATGAAAATGTGCTAAAGGTGTTGAAGGTACTTGTGTGTAATATTGGAAATTGTGTTTTTAAGCTTCTTTTGAAAGCAGTGTCACACCTTACTATAGAAAACATAAAGAGTCCAATCAAAATGAATGCTTTGTGTGGACTCTCAAATCTATTCTTCACAAATGTGATGTACAATTTTAATGTTTATATTCAGGTGACTTCACTGAATCGTAAAGGTGCAGCCCCCTGACATTTTTTTTTTCTTTTTTGGAGTGTGAGAATTTGGATTCCATACTTAGTTATAATAGCAGTGAAGTTCTGTTCTGATATGCTAGAAATATGGAAATCCTGCAGCTAGGTGGGAAATTTAGGTAGACTAAGCCACAGGTCACAGTCTGTCAGGAGCCCATTTTGATCCTGCACCACTAAAGCTCATAAGTAACTAAACGTACTGTTAACAGTTGGTCTTTAGACATGGATTCAAAAATAAGGGGCAGATTGGGTTTTTCGTTTCTTCTCCAGTGTCTTCTAGTCATAGAAATGGCAGTATAAATGTTACCTCACTTTGTTTATAAGTTCTTATTAATTAGATGATGCTATTTAGCATGCCTAGTTAACATTTCAACACATTTATGTTCTATTACATGGTTCAGTTTCTGTTTTTTGTTAGCTTGCTGTTGTCCTAATATTTTTATTTTAAGTGAGCAGCTGTATTTGTGTCAGATTTTTTATGCAAAGCTCTCATGTGTCATCAGCGTTCAACTCACCCTGCATGATCAGTATTGCTTTTTTCTGCCACCCTTTGCATAAAGTCACTATTTACAGTATAATTACAGTGTAATTAACTTTAATTGCATTCATATTGAAAGTTTGTGCCTAATTATACAGTGGTTACATAGGCACACTGTGGTTTCAGATGTACACTATAATGAGTGACACTTATTGTTCCTAATTTTTCTGTAAGAAAGCAAATTTATTGAAATTCAATAAACAAATTGTATTGTTTTTGTGAAAGACTGAATAGTTGAACACAGTTATCTTATGTAAACCATGGTAAATGCAGCATGTAATTATGTGTGTTTACTGCTGTTGGTCATACTTCATGTTTAAGTCTTAGGAGTTATAGCTTTTTAAAGGTTTCAACAATAATGGATGTTCTGTTCTTTGGTGTCTGTAATACTAAATTGTTATTTTTAGGTTTGGGCAACAAAATGCAACCAATTCATCTTCTTGTTCCTCATGGAGTCCTACAAATAAAAAATACCCCCTCTTTCAGTTATCATAATTTAGTGCAGTGGTTTGAAGAATGTGAAATGGCAAAGGTAGAAGGTATTGTTTGGCACTGCTCTGATGGAAGCCTGTTCAAGGTACTTTTCTATATACTTGTAAAGCTTCAGAATTTGATTAAAATCTATGATAATTCTGGGTTCATACCTTTCTTTTTTTTTTTCTTGCAGCTTCATCGCCACCACTTAAATCTGCAGTGGCCTCTTGTGAACACATTCCTGAGTTCAAGACCCGTTGTCATCACTGTTGATCTGACACAGTTTAATTCTGAATTTGCACCAAAATCCTTATTTTTATTATTTTCAAAGGTAAACAAAAAAAAATTTGACCACTTAAAAGGCATTTGTTTTAGTGGGTAAGGACTCAAATTCTAAAACTCAACCTAATTTAATATACTCCAGAAAATGTATTTGACATTCAATATGAATCTTCAGACTTTGGACAACCTTCTTATACCCTACAGTATATATATCATTGTAAATAATAAACTTATTCTGCACAGATTTTTTTTTATTTTATTGCATCATTTAATAAAACATGAGCATTACAAACAACAAATATTAGGGTCCCCTTTCCTAGAGCTTGGAAAACTAGCTGATGTGGAATCGTGGTGGACATCAACATTGTAATTAAAGAAAGAAATTTATCCTCAACAGGACAAATCAGTAATCAGGCAGCAGAAAAGCTGTTCATTGTATCTTTTAATTACTCCTCAGCAAAATGCCTTGGATGGAGCATTCTTTAAAGACATCCTGTTATAGAATGGTTAGAGAAACAAAGAACAGAGGTTCATTTTATAAACTTTTGAGTTTACATACAGTGTCAATCAGTGCATATGTTTTAGTTTGGTTGGTTTACACCCAAATGACTTGTATAAAAGTCTTATTATATTATATTCTGGTTCTCCTTACACCCCTTTAGGTTGAGCCACCACCGTTGAAATTTCTGTGTATGTAACAACTGTCTTATTCTGGTTGTTTGCAGGAAATCTGCTGACTTCTTAATCATCTCTTAGTCATCTTTCAGTACATTTTGTTATTCACTTGACCTTTATCTGGTTTCCTGATACACTTAAACAGGTTTCTGATATTTATTAACCCTTTAATCTATTTCTTTAAGATGAATGCTAAAATTATTCATTCACAGAGTTAAATACAAGATTGAAAAATAAGGCCTAGCTGCCAGCTAAAATTTAATAAGATCAAATGGGAATTATTAAGGTGATTACTGATGATTCTTGAAATGTTCAGTTTAATATTTACATCTGTGGCCATCCTTTACATTTTCTACAACTGTTCAATGGCCAGTTGAATTTTCTATCCTGTGGTGTGTTGGGCTGGTAACATCATTTTAAGAAAGGCCTGCCGAATCAAGATGCTGATTAAAAAGTGTGACTCAGCTATGGGATGCGCTCTCAATCCACCAGAGGGGAGAATAAATACAAACCTGAGTGCCATTGTGAACAATGCTGCACATCTTCCTAGTGATACACTAACACTGAAGCCTTTCAGCCAGCAAATCATTCAGTCGAAGTATGTCAAGAAATGCATCTGGGGCTCCTTTATACTAACAGAAAAATGTCTGCATAACGCCCTATCTTCAGCCAAGTCTGAAGTTATTCTTTTATTTTTTTTGTAGTTCTTGTGCATGTTTGAGAGTGTGGTAAATCTCTCCTTTGGGGAAATGAATTGTTAACTAGCTTCCTGAGGCTTTACTAGTTTGGAATGCAAAAAAGACCTTCGAGTCAAATGGAGATATTTACTGTACTGACTAAACTTGTGTTTGGTGCAAACTGTTGTGCTGTAGCCAAGTAGTATCTGCTTTTTAAATAATCTGTCCTTTGTCACCTGGGCCATTGTTAGTGAACTGCCGTTCATTCGTAAATAAGCAAATAATGGACATGACAAGACGTTATCTCTTAAAGCAGATTTTATGGAACTTTATAAATAAACTACTCATGGTACCTGTCAAAGACAAGTAATAGGATAATTTAAAAGAATTTATCTTTTGCCCTACATGTATCTGAACGTCTCCTCAGCGGCACTCCCTTTCTTGAGCATGTTACCTTTAAGCCACCTTTCTCACTTCTTGTCCGGTTTTATACGTGCAGTCTTTGAAGACAACTCTCTCAGTATGTCTCATATGTCTTTACTCCTACTTGTGGATGTCACACTTGCACTTCCTTCTTGTCGCATTACCAAAGCCAAACTGACCAATCCTATTGCTCAGGGGGACTGGATACACAGACGTTTAGTGTTTTATTATATGGTAGATATTGCTAAAATGAGCATCCTTGCAAAGTATTTTTTGGGTACAGTTTTCTGAGTATTTCTTTATATAATACGCCCTTTCAAAAATTGTACACAATTATGAGTATATTAATTTGAAATGTAAATAGTCTATGGATTAAAAAGTTGCTTTTGCAAAGATTTGAAGAAGTTAGACAGGTACTTTACTTCTCGTTCTACTACTGTCCGGGTCATAAATATGAAGTGCACTGAGACATTGGAGGAAAGCAAAAAGAAATGAAGCAGTAAAAGCCTGAATAGCTAAGAAGTAGAAACGTCTCTCCAGGCTCAACCCTGTGCATCTTCTCCTATTCAGTACCATCAGTTAAGGAGGACTCTGGTGTTGAAAACACTTTCTTTAGATGTGAAGTCTTCAACTTAAAATGTATTTAAAACAAGATTCTTAGCATTGGGACTTATAGAGATTTCTATAGTGATATGTTAAAATTATTAAATTCAGTATTCCTTCATCCCATTACTTCTATTATATATGAGTCAGGCATTTTGTTAAAAGGAAACTGATGTCATCCGACACTTTACTTGCTTAGTCGTGATGTAAAACTTGAACTTGAACCGTGCAGGAAATAAAATCTTTGCCTGCCTGTCAGAAAAGACTGGAACCTGTTGAAAATGAGAACATATCTTCCACCCTAAGCTTTCCAAACCTTCCTTAGAATTTGGCAGCAAGTGCTGTGTGGGCACATTAGGCCTCTGGTACCCTTCAGTACCTCGAGTAGCAACTGATATATATATGAGCTAATCAATATCACAGCACAAGGGTTGGTGGGGTTTGTGATTCATTTCCAGATGAAAAATTACTTAATATTACTTAATATACAGCTTCTCAGTGGGGTGCTTCAAACTCCAGTGCACAGAGCTGCATGGTGTTTGTGTGAGGAAAAAGTGTTAAGAGAATTGTAGGCATCCTTCTTTCAGAATAACGTACTGTATGGTTTTCCAAAATGCTGTTTTTACTTTTCTGATTCACATATTGGAAAGAATGACTTGTTAGGTTTTAAGTGATTAGCATAAAGCCATTATTTGCCCCAAAGTTAACTTTGTAGTAAGCATCAATATTACCATGTCTTTGTTTCAAAGGTGTCATTGTAGGTGACACGTCTGGGAATAACATTCACTTTACGTGTTGAGTTTTCATAGCCATGTTTTTTTTTTTTAAGTACCAACAAATTAAAGCAAAGGGTACATTTTATTAACAGAACACATGCAACAAGAACAAGCCATTCAGCCCAACAAGATCCTCAATCCTATCCACCTGATTTATCCATGATAAGCTGAGATGTAAAGAACCTGTTGTCTTCTCCACTCTTTGGCAATTTAATTATTCTGCAGTTCTCTATGTGAAGAAAAACTTGCCATCATCTCTCTGTGCTCTATTCCCAAATGTGGCTTGTCCATAAAAAGCAAACTAAAGTGGTCATGCTGATAGCGAGACCACAGTGCTAACTGGTGTGCCACCATGAAGGTTTTATTCAGTCCAATAGCAAGCAGAGTCTCAGCAGTGATACTGTATGCTCTGGATGTTCCTTTATGTGATATGGGGGTCACAGAGTCCAATCCTGGGACACTTTAGTTGCAGATCGCAGGATTTTATGCCTACACTTAAGCAAAAGATTATGCTTTAATGTGTTTTGGTGGCAGGTGTTTTGACCATCCATTTTCTGGGTCAGTTTTTACTTTTATTAAAGGTTTGCAAGAAATCAGACCATATAGTCAGCATGTTGTGTGCCATGAAGGAATAAATCCTGGATGGAAAACCAGTGCATCTTAGGGCACACTCACTCACACCATCAGCACATCGTAGGGCAGACTCACTCACACCATATTAGTAACACGCTCAGGCAGAGGTGCCAATTCACCTTAAATAAAAGGGATGTTTTTTAGATGGGATGAAGGAGGAAACCAAAGCATCTGGCAAAAACACATGCAGACAGGAAGAAAACATTTTAACCAGGCCGTAAACTGATCCCTGGTTACCGGAGCTATAAGGCAGCAGTAACAACCTGTCTGAGAGCCATGCAGTGGCTAACAAGTTCTCAAACTCACTTCATCCAGTTCACGGTCATGAGGGTGGGAACCTATCAGAACTTCACTGGGTCCACCATTCATATGGTCACACACACACACTAGGCCATTAATCTATGTGGAGGACACCAGGGTAGTGAGATGAACTACAAGGATTTTTCCCTCCCATCTGGAAGTTGACATACATCACTACTGCCATCCTGGACTTGATCAAGACCACTACCAGGATGGAATGCCAAAAGGGGACATTAAAAACTAGTGAAGATAATCATGTCAGGGCTTAGTCCACTGGCCCTGTCAGAAGAAGCACGAGGCTGCTTCTGTACTCCGGCAATAGGAGAACTCCTTAATGCCTTCAAAACACTTTACCCAGAAAGGTACTTCCTGGCTGGCCTGCCAATGTCGTCAAAGTCTTCCTGGGCCCCTGTTTAAAAGGAGCTCCAATTTATCAGCCATGTGAGCTTGGATTTGGCAAAGAGGAAGAAAGAAGGAGTGTTCAGAGGTGAATAGGTAGGAAGGTGATATTGTCAGACAGGGGCAGAGCTTGGTTGCGTTGTGTTTATTTAGTTACCTTATGTGTTGTCCTTCCATTATATCCTCCCTGGAACAATCACCTTCTGTTTATGAACTCCTGTTTTGCTTGAACTTTGGTTTGTGTGGGCATCATTCTGGGTTGGGAGTCTGGCTCAGGAGTGCCCCCCATGCAGGCAACACCGAACATGCATACAGTACCTTCAGAAAAATGGAAGGAAACTCATTCAGACACAATGAGCAGTGGAGGGATTCAAACCCACTAAATCCAGGAGGTGGCAGCCCAAACTGCCATGCTGCTGCAGCTTCTAAAAATACTATACTTTATTATAAAATATAATAACCTAGAAGTAAAATATGCTTTTCCATCAAGTTGAACAAAACAATTAAATAAATGATAAAATAAATTAACTGCATTTTCCAGGCAACCACACCAGAAGCTTCTTTCATAATTTATTAATTTACAGCAGAGATTGTAGCATTTGGAAAATCTATTTACATAATAATTATATTAAAAAATCTGCTTTACTTTAATCCATTGACTCTCTGCTAAATGTATTGGGCGGAATGCCCAGTTGCTTCGAAAGTTCCTTTACTTTTTCCTCAAGTGCAATGTTCTTTTCCACTTCTTTCTTGTAAGTGTACTTTAAATCCTCAATCTCATCAAAAAATGAAGGGTCAAAGTTCCTCAGCTCCATTTTCAGCTTTTTCACTTCATCCTGTTGAAAAATACACACCCAGCAGGGATTTAGTCCTTAAATAAGAGTATGTCGAGCCTTCTCTTATGTTTCTAAAAATATAATAACTCACCACATGTGTATTTGTTTGCAAAACATGACAGTCACAGGTCATCATTGAGTAATTTGTGTATATTCCCAAATGTTAAAATAATTAACTAAGGCTTAATTATTAGTTACTAAAATCTTCCAATAAATATACATTAAATATACAAGATTTCCAATATATGTATACTAGGGGGCTCCGCCCCCTGTTCACTTCGCTTGCCAACCCCCGGGCGGACACTACACACTATCCACTTCGTGGCTCTGCCGCTTGCGTATAGGGATGCGGATGTACAATTTAAACAGATTGTTATTTTGATGGGAATTGTTACATACAGTATGCATAATAGACCTAACTATTTTACATTACAGCGAGTTATTAAGCTTAGTAAAAAATAGTAAAACATAATAAGTTGAAAGAAAATTATGTTTCGTGTTGCATTATAAATGTTTGTTCTGTTTGGCTTTGAAATTAACACGCAAATACTTTTTAAACTTACACGTTTACTGTAAAACTTCAGTAAAAATAATATTTGCAATTAACTTATCGCATTAAATTTTGAGTCTGTGTTTGGAGTTACACTGTGACAATGCAACATATAACTGCCCATGAATGAATATCGTTTCTTTCTCTCTAATAATTAAACCAACTTTTTCAAATGTTTGTCCCTGTGATTAGTTAATTGTCATAGCAAAAGCTATTCTAACTGGAAACTGTAAACGTTTTAAAACGAATGGCATATCAAGATCTCCCTTGGTGTCTAATGTTATCCGCGGAAGATGTACTACATTACCTTTCTTGTTTCTTATTAAAATTTTACATGTCAGAATTGTTTGACCTATTTTAAATACAACTAATCTTGTCCTATTGCATAGCCCATCACTCATACATAAATCATGCAATAACATTACGATACATCCTTCTTTCAACAGTAATTCAGCCAGTGGAAGACCGGACGGTGTTAACGGTTGTAGTTATTCTACGGAATATTGTAAGTTGACGCTTTCATCTTCCACACCATTGCCACCAGCTGTTTCAGCATAGTCTATTGATGCACATTTAACCAATCTGCCGTGTAACTGAACGACAATATATGCGTTAATTCGTTTGACTTCATCATTTCTCAGTGCTAGGATTGCCCGAGTACTTATTTCTTCTGTTGATAACCCTTCAGGATGAAAGTCTTCAATAAGATTTGGACATAATAAGTCTTCTTTTATTGGGAATTTAAAGTGAGGAAAACATAAAAATTTATAAGAGCTGAGTGCGCAGGAACTGTGTCTGACAAAAGCATTCACACAAATGAAAAGTGAGAGGACTGTGGGGGTGGGCCGTTAACCTGAACTGGTTGAGAGGAGGGCGGGTCTTGAAAAAATCTTTTGGCAATAGTCTCATCTCAAGACTTTCTTTTATATATACAGTATATATATATATATATATATATATATATATATATATATATATATATATATATATATATATATATATATATTAATAAGAGTGGCCCCCAAACCAGTGCAAAGAGTTTACATTTTTAGAATCATTTCTCCACCACACTGATAGTGGAGAATTAAAATGTCACCTGGTCTGATGAGTCTTGGTTTGTGCTGTCAAATGCAGAATCACACTGTACCTATTTTAAATAGGATGCTTCGAACAGGACAATTGAACTTTGTGACAAACTGTAAATCATCTGAAGATAGTTCCGTGAACATGACAGTGACGGTTACTTCACTTAGCTCTAATTTCAATCCAAAAGAGCACCATTGAGATAAGGTAGAATGAAAGGTTCACAGCATGCATGTGTGTCAGAAAACTGTGCAGTAACTGTAGGCTGTAACTAAGGCACCCTCGATACATATATTATATCTGTCTTTCTGTCAATCAGTGTGAACAAAAAAGAAAAATTAAATCCAGTGAGATTCAATGTTGTATAACAAGAAAATGTGAAAATGTCCAAGGGGTGACTACTTGTCATAGGCACTGTATACATACATATATGTTCATATACTACACAATTAGTAAGTAGTATAGTATTGCTATGTTAACATCATTCTTTGGGCATTTGAATGAGACGCCATGACGTGATACCATATAAATAGAAAAATGAACATTACCTTTAAACGGCTTCTCTCTAGTTCACTTGTTCTAAGCTGACTTTGAAGTTTTGACAGAACTTTCATTAATTCTTCTCGCTTCTGGCTTCCTTGTACCCCTTGAAGTAGTTCATCAGATCCTGAATAAAATGTTTGAATTTAGGGTATGTTGTATTAAGTCATTTCCCTTTCAAGCAATACTAATTAAATAAACCACATATACTTAACTGTGTTTAACAATGTGTAGCATGTCTTCTACTAATAACCATTCTTTATCTAAGACACTGCATAAAATAAATATTCACTGACTGGTAGAATATTAGCCAGTGGCAGAACAATTAAGGAAATCCTTACCACATACCAGTCAGTATGAATGGACTTAGTGCTCCAAAGCCATTTAGGTTATTCCGTTCAGGTGTACTAAAGGTAACTGAATATGTTCTTTTAAGAATACACAGATGCTGTTAAGGGAGAATGATTTATGTTGTACTGCATGGTGGAGCAAAGGTTAATGGTGCTCCATCACACCTTCAGAGGGCTTAAAGGTTTGAATCACGGCCCGTGTGGAGTTTGCATGTTCTCCTTGTGTGTACCTCCATTCTTCTGTATTCTTCAATTTACTCTCCATGTCACAACATGCATGTTTGATGGACTAATGACTCTAAATCGGCTCAGTACGGGCAAGTATGGAAGTGTGGCCGTGAATGTGCCCAGGGATGGTTAATAACTTGTGCCCAATGTTGCAGAAATGTAGTGCTGTGAAAAAGTAAGTACATCCTTTTTAAATTGCATGCTTTTATATTTCAGAACATATCTATCAGTCTTCTAGTCCTCATCAAGACCAAAAATATGATAAATCCAGCCTCAAGTGACAAACAACACCTGGCAGATTTTTAAATTTATGACTTTATTAGAATAAGATGCTTGTTAGTTATGACCAGCTGTGTTAAACCACAGAATTTAAAGAGGGTGGATGTACTTTTTGACATAACATTAACTAACTCAGATTTCCCGTGATCCTGCACTTAAGTTAGCAGGTTAAGAAAACGAATGAAGTAGAGAGTGTATTGCTTTTTCATTCAGCCCCATTGGTTTGGTTGAATTCATAAATTTAGTAACAGTTTCAACTATTTTGTCATTTTTGACTCTAAAACATATTTAGTTCTTTGCTTAATTTAAAATACAAAATTTCTTGGGTCAATATCACCTGTTATAATGCAGTAATTATCAGTCCAGAAGGTGCAAAGACAATGTTGGAGAAGTCAGCATGAGCTACATGCTCTTCTTTTGCCAAATTCATTTACAGTACCAAAATATTTCCTCACAGGTACCTGTTTTGTAACAAAGAACTCTGTTGCAACAATTCGATCAGCTGCACAGAAATAATATATCACTTGTTTATAATCATATAACTTGTATATAACCTATAACCACACAGGGTGAGGGGTTTGGGGTATTAAATGTGAATAAAATAGGATAAAATATATTAAAACAGTTTTGTGTCTTAGAAGAATACATATAGAGTTGTTTAACAAATTGATTATACTGTATAAATATCTGCATATTTACATTTTTCAGTTCTGTCTTACAGAGACCAAAACCTAACTTGGCAGCACTGGCTACAAGGCAAGAGCCAACACTAGATAGGGCACAGTCCATCATGGTACAGATGCACACAATCTAGCACTCATTTGAAACCTGTGTAGATTTGAAAATTAACCCTAATGCAGTCAGTGACTATGACAAAAATCACAAACTGATGCATGATCATTTTTAATTTTTTTGAGAAAAATATGCACAATGAAACCAGCTCAGTAGTGATTTAAAAAATGCAACTATATACAAGTTTTCTATTTCCTACCTGAAATATCAATGTCGCATATGCCACCAGGTTCTGAGAGCTGTTCTGACGTTGTCCCACTCAGTTTCCTGTAGTTCTCTAGTTGACACAGGAGCTCAGCCTTTTCCTTTTCAAGACAACTGTTTACTAATCTAGAAAGAACCAAGCAGATTGTCAACCACCATGTTGTCTTTGCCATACGCAAGTAAATTTCAAGGAAACCAAGTACTATTTACGTGACAACACTTCCTAAATTTTGCCTGACTTCTATGCGTGAAACCAATTCTTAGAACTTTGATAACCAATTTATGTAGAAGCTATTATTAAAGTGAGTAGTAAGTTAACAAACCTATTACAAATGATAACTTATATATATATATATATATATATATATATATATATATATATATATATATATATATATATACAGTGGAACCTCGGTTCACGACCATAATTTGTTCCAAAACTCTGGTCGTAAACCGAGTTGGTCGTGAACCGAAGCAATTTCCCCCATAGGATTGTATGTAAATACAATTGATCCATTCCAGACCGCACGAACTGTACGTAAATAGATTTTTTTAAAAGATTTTTAAGCACAAATATAGTTAATTATACGATAGAATGCACATCTAATAGCAAACTAAATGTAAAAACATTGAATAACACCGAGAAAACCTTGAACAACAGAGAAAACTAACATTGCAATAGTTTGCGCTATAGCCTTATGACCCGATCGCTGTAAACACTTTTTTTTAATGAGTTTTAAGCACAGGGGGAAAAAAGGAACATTAGAACAAATCCAAAATTTATTTAAAAACCAACCACAAGCAACTAAGAAAGTAACATTGCAGGAGTTCACGCTAATAGCCTTACAACCCAATCGCTGTACTGTACAGTACAGTAAACACTTTTTTTAAAATGAGTTTTAAGCACAGGGAAAAAAAAGGAACATTTGACAAATCTGTAATTTAATAAACCACCAAGAAAAGTAACATTGCAACAAATCACGCTACGAACCACTCCATGTAAACACTTTTTTTTTAATGAGTTTTAAGCACAGGGAAAAAACGAACATTTGAAAAAAGAGAAAAGTAACATTGCAACAATTCACGCTACAAACTGAAAAATTAACTTTTGAAAAATCCGTAATACAAAAACCATAAACCACCAAGAAAACTAACCTTGCATGAGTTGAGTTCTGGCATGAAGTGAGGGGGAACTGGGTGGAGAGAAGGTTACAGTTTTGAGGGAGAGTCCGGCTCCGCGATGGAGGGATGTTTTCCTTCAGGTGTTTTCTTTGTTGTGATTTCTTGGGTTTCTGGTGTTTTTAGCTGTTTAGCTGGTGGATCAGACTTAGTGAAATAGCGGTCTAATGTGACTTGCCTTTTCCTACGCATTAAAATTTTTCGGAAATGCGAGATGACATTGTTGTTCATCATGTTTATCAATCTGTTCATAACCGCTTTGTCAGGGTGGTTCTTTTCGAAAAAATCCTGGCACTCGTTCCATTTTTCCATGATGGCGTTTATTGCATCACTTTTTATAACCGTCCTTTCCTCTTCTTCCCCGGAGGACTGCTCCTCGGTGAGCAACCTAAGCTGCTCCTGTTGGAGTTCAGCGAATTCCTCCGTCATCAGCTCCTCCTTGTGATCCAGAACCAGCTCCTCGATGTCCTCATTGTCCACTTCAAGACCCATGCTCTTGCCCATGGACACAATCTCATCCACAACAGGAGGCTCAAAGCTTTCTAAAACCTGTTCAGGAACGCATTCAGGCCAAAGTTTCTTCCTGGCCGAGATAAATGTGCGGTGTGTGACGTCTTCCCAGGCTTTATCAATGCCGATGCAATGAACGATATTAAAATGGTTTTTCCAGAACTCTTTCAGGGTCAAAGATGTCTTCTCGGTCACATTAAAACACCTGGTGAATAGTCTTTTGGTGTACAGTTTCTTGAAATTTGAAATGACCTGCTGGTCCATGGGCTGCAGAAGAGGAGTCGTGTTGGGGGGGAGGAACACAACCTTAATAAAGTCGTACTCGTCGACCATATCGTCAACCAAATTTGGAGGTGTGCCGGTGCATTGTCCATCAGAAGAAGGTATTTTTTAGGCAGGTTATTCTCTTCGAGATATCGCTTCACGGCGGCCTTGTGCAGCCATTCCAAAAACAAGGTCCTTGTGACCCACCCCTTCGTGTTTGCCCTCCACATCACAGGCAGTCTGGCTTTGTTTACATTGTGCTGCTTGAAAGCTTGATAGTTTGCATGTTCTCCCTATGTCGATATGGGTGTCCTCCGCGCAGGGAGATCAGCTGCCCCGGAAACATCTCCTGCAAAATTTGCATGGATCTCTGTGCTGTATGAGCTGTTGCTCCATCCTGTCGAAACCAGGCATCCACCACACTCATTTCTCCCAGTTGGGGCTGCAAAAAGTTCTCTAGCATTTCAATGTAACATTCTGAAGTGATGGTGACTGTTGCTCCCCCCTCCTCAAAAAAGTAAGGGCCTACAATGCCAAATTCTGCAATGGTGCACCAAACTGTAACATGCTCACTGTACAGGGGTCTCTGATGAAGTTCATGGTTGGTTTCAGTCAAATAGCAAAAGTTTTGCTTATTTATTGAACCATTCAAATGGAAATGTACCTCGTCCCTGCATCTGATGATGGCATCTCAATGAACAGTTTGCAGAATTTTCGTGCACAACTCTCTATGGCTCTCCCAATCTCTCTCATTGAGTTCCTGCACTACCATCATTTTGTATGGATGGAAATTAAGGTCCTCATGCAAAATCCTCCTCAAAGATGTGTTGGAAATGCTCAAGGCAGAAGCATGCTTGTGCGCTGAACGTCTAGGAGACTGCAAAACTGATACCCTTACAGCTTGCAAGTTTTCAGCTGTTCGTACAGTCCAAGGAAGGTCTGGAGATATTCTGTTCAGTGTTGTACCCATCTGTCTAAATTTAGCCACCCACTGAAGAATTGTTTTCTGATTTGGAATTTCACCGTTAGGAGGAATGCTGAAGTGCATTCGGAAGGTGCTTTGCATAGTGATGATGGATTTGTTGTTTTTGAAGAACGCTTCGACAGTGAAAGCAAGGTGTGCACTGGACGAAGGCATGTTGCCAACTGAAAACTACAAGGGGTCGCCTATCAAAGGACCTCCACCCCAACCCACTCGGCTGCCTCTACCTCGTGCAATGACCTTGAGAAATGTGGCACGTCATTTTGGCTCATCCTGTATATGTATTTATATGTTAGTTTTTGACATTTATTCAGTTTCTTCAAGGTTTGGAAAGACAGCTAAATTTTTATACAGAGTCTCTTCAGAACTTGACAGAGATAAGAAAAGTTCATTAATCTATCATTTGGCAACTAGCAACTTCAAACATTATGGTGATTATCTTTTCAAAGTTTGGCAGGGACAGGTAGATTAATCGACAGTTCATTGAACTATCTGGGACACAGTGTCCCTGGTGTACTCGATTATATCAGATGATGTGACAGTGTGACACACAAAGACTGGAATGGTTACAGAGTCCTAGTCTTGATCCTAGAGCAAGTGTCACATTCTTGAGCTCTAAGCAGTCCTGGACTTACATAGATTAGAACATTTGGTACAATGTTTTGGGGATAGCTTAGGGGGCACTGAATGGGACTGGACTATACCTGTTGTGTGCACTAGATCCTCCGAAAGTACCTTACCTTGGTCATGGTAGACATGTATAGAGATCACTTTTGTCAAGATGTAGAAGTTTTGAGCAATCTGTGCACTGCCTTTTTTACATGTATTTTGGAATGTATTTAGTCTTTTCTCTTTGTTTTGTTGACATTTTGGTGATCATGCTGTTGTCCACTTAAGCTCAATGCCTGTTGTTATGTCGCAAGCCTGCTAAGTATGTGTATGCAGACAAGTGCTACCACATGACATTATATACACTAATTTATATAAATTACTTGGTTTTAGAAGGAAAAACATTCTAAAAGCAACTCAAGCCCAAGGAGGTGGAAAGAAAAGCACCCAATTTAGACAGAAAAATGTTATTATTAAGAAGGGGTGAAGACAGGGGAACAAGGATGTTTAATAATAACATGGGTTTAAATGGTAGAAAAGGCCCGTGGATAGAAAAAATAGGGTACCAAGACTTAGTCCACACTAATAAAGCTCAATTTGAAAATATTTTAGTTATAATATATATACTCTAAAATTTTCAGATTATTTTCTAAAAGTTTTTCATTGCATATCTTTCCTATTATGCACACACATTTTGTTAGCCAAAAGGCTCGAACTTTTATCGAGATGCAGAAACACCAAGCTGGACTATGCTTTTAATGGTTACTGATTGTAATAAAGTAACAAAGTCATGGGTAATATAAATGGGGGTTCAGCCAACATAAAAACAGAGAAATATTTGAGTGTGTCACGTAGAAGAACCCATCAGCTGATACTGAAAACACAAAGCTACAGTAGAAATGAGATCACAAAAGGAATTACCGTATTTTTCGCTCCATAAGGCGCACTTTTTTCCCCAAAGTGTGTGTCCTATGGAGCGAATATTGTGTCACAAACCGTGATATATATTACCTGACAAAAGCCGACATCCAGGGGTAGAGGGTGACAATCAGCTGTTAATGGCGACAAAACTCACCATTACGTTACGGGCATTCCCACTCTGCTTGTAGGAATGTTAGACTCATTGACTCGGTATCTAATCCTTGCGTGTGCGTGAGTTATGAAATGTAAACAAAGGTAAGATGGCATCGACATCTCACGAGGGAGCGAAGCGAGTGCAGAAAACTACTCAGCAGACGATGTTTTGCACATT
Source organism: Polypterus senegalus (assembly GCF_016835505.1). NCBI lineage: Eukaryota > Metazoa > Chordata > Cladistia > Polypteriformes > Polypteridae > Polypterus > Polypterus senegalus. The sequence continues at coordinate 132,508,554 of NC_053161.1, forward strand.
ATCGCTGAATCGGACTCTGATTTTTTAGAATCTGATTTTGTTGGGAGTGATCAGGAGATCGAGCAAGAGAATGAGGAGCTGGCATCAGCTGATTGGACACCAGCCGATGCCACCCCAGCTGATTGGCTGTCAGCTGAGTGCATTCACACAGCCAATACACCTACCTAAGGTTCATGTGGGAGGAATACCCAGACATTAATCTGTGGCAGCCAAACTGGCTACTGGGCTTCACAAGACAGCATGGCTTGCTGTTGGACACGACGGATTACCAGCCGTTGGACTACTTCAGGCTGTTCTTTCCTGAGGCTGCCTTTCAGCTACTATCAGATGAGACAAACAGGTATGCAGAGCAATTTTTTGAATCACAGGCTGCACTTGCACCACATGGCTGTTTTTCGAAGTGGAAACCCACAACAAAAGACGAGATAAGGGGCTTTGTGGCATTACAAATAGAGATGGGACTAGACTGGCGATATAACTTCAGGATTGGTCCAAATGTGCTTTGTCCCCTGGTGGCTTTGGACAGGTTATGCCATGTGATAGGTACGTGCTCCTGGAAAATGATTGTGAGCAACTGAGCTTTATAAATTCTGACACTAACGATTAGGAGTTCTTGGGGTTTACAGAAAACTAGAAGAGTGCTTGAACCTTAAAAGTCTTTCCTCATTTGTTAATGACAGTGATGATGGTTCTTAATACACTGTTCACTTTACATGGTTGAAATATTATGCTGTTATATCTTATTAAATATATTAGTACACCATTTGGTTCAGAATTTTTTTTCTTGTTTTTCTCCTCTAAACCTAGGTGCGTCTTATGGAGCGAAAAATACGGTAATTACTACAAGAAAACTGATGTCAGCGTTTCTGAAAAGCTCATTTTTCTCCATCCATACTACCATGCAAGCCCCAATGTTTTCCAATTTATACACTTTAGGGAGCATTTTCAAGTAGATTCATTATTGGTGGTTGTAAACACTGCTTTCAGTGTGGATAAGAGGCCAAAAATAAATAAAAAAGGATGTGTTTTCAAAAGTATCTGTGTTAGTGTAGACTGTACCTCAGAAATTTAGACCATAACAAAAATCAATTTATTTCAGTCTAATGACTTACTTAGTAGGCTGTATGTTGACGATTGTTTTTCATATTTTACTTAATGGATTTTGATTAGATTAGATTAGATTAACTTTACTACTCCCAAGGTGAAATTCAGATGCATACAGCAGCAGAAACATTACAAACAGGAATCCAGACTCACAGGACAAAAAATACAGCCAATTAATTAATAAATTATTAAAAATAAAATTAATGAGTACAAGTTAGGACAATCTCACAGGATCAAGCCAAGGGTGAAGCTAGTAACATTTTCACAGCTATTTGCAGCCATGCCTCCTTCTACTCTGTACTTTGACACTATTGCCACTCACACAAAGTTGTTGAACTACTCCACACCTTACAATGAGCTCAACTGAGTCTGTAGATGCCGGCAGTCAAGGCCTGTGGTTGTGACGCTCATCCCAACAAAAGCAACACTGCTGCTATCGTTTGTCACCAAAATGGTGGTGATACATTACATGGATGCTACTCTCCATAACAAATTCCTGCAAAGAAAACTGCCATTCAGCAGAGACATTTCATTTCAACTTTTAAGAACATATTAAGATTTTTGATTTTGAACCAAAATATTCATACCGGACGTTCTGCAACTCATCAGCAAGGTCCAGTTTGTTCCTTGGTTCTTCATGATAATGTTGCAGTCTCTCAATCTAAATAGAAATGAACAGGTAATAAACATTTAACTTGACAGTAGGAGAGAGCCTCTGTTTTCAATGGTATAGCTATAGTATAGTTTAAAGTAAATACAAATTTGAAAAAAATGGGTTATTTTTATAACAAACATTTAGAATTGCAGGTTATTTTTATTTTTGAATTACAATTAAATACTGGACTTTTAAATCTGGATGATGAAATTTCAGTAGGAACCAGTTTATAAATATGCACAAGATGGTGTAATTTAAAACTCAACACTCTGTTAATGGTGAAACGGAGGGCACATAGATTACTTACAAAAAGAGCTGTTATTTTTTATTACATAACTAGCAAAATACCCGCGCTTCGCAGCGGACAAGTAGTGTGTTAAAGAAGCAATGAAAAAGAAAAGGAAACATTTTGAAAATAACGTAACATGATTGTCAATGTAATTGTTTTGTCACTGTTGTGAGTGATGAGTGTTGTTGTCATATATATATATATATATATATATATATATATTTACACACACATACATAAACATATATATATACATATCTATACATATACACATATATATCTACATATATACACATACATATACACACACACATAAATACATACACACACAAATACATATATACATACATACATACACACACAAATACATATATATATATACATACATACACACACACATATATAAACATATATATACATATACATACAGTACAAATCTAGATATATACACACACAGCTATTTCGTATCAGTGCAATACGCTGCTTGTTAAAACGGATAACTCCCGCTCTTACGTGCAAGTCTGCGTGGATATTATGAACATAATGCATGCACAAGGTTCGAGCCGCATGTAGACGGACTTTTTTTGTTCTTCGCAGTCACCAAAGCTCCGTGCAAACTCAGTGCGCTCAGTTTATCAGCAAAGTGCGTATTTGGGAACACCGTAGTGACGACTTGGTTCAACATTACTTGGCAACAGGGAAAGTGAGGCAAGGTGCACTGGTGCATTTGTGTCTCCCATAAAAGCAGCTTCACTTGAAATCACTTTGTGATTGTGCACGGGTTAAAACGTCCGCTGAAGTGTCAGATTATTTAATTATGCTGCTTTCTGTATCTTCAGCATTGCATTCAGGTTAACCTGATGTTTTGTCTCATAGTGCCGTCTTAGATTAAATTCTGTAATTACAGCCACATTAGCTCCACAAATGAGACACACGGGTTTAGTAAACATATACTCAGCCTCCCATCGGTTTTTAAAGGCTCTATTTTCAGAATCAACTTTTCTCTTCAGCATCGTGTGAGCTAGCTTCGCAATAACTTGATTAACTCGGTAAGTGTTCGGCAAGGCAGCTGAAGCGCTGCATTATGGGATCTGTAGTTTATTGTGTTACCAGCGCTTCATATACCCGGGCTTTAATAACAATAATACAGTATATAAAATGATCTCGCGGGCCGGATATAATTACACGCCGGGCCGGATGTGGCCCGCGGCCCTTGAGTTTGACACATATGGACTAAATAGAACTTGAAAAGATATATTTTTTCAAATGTGATCGCGCAATTCAGATAGAGTTGACGCGCACTACAGCCTGCATGCCTCAATGAGTCATCCTCCCCTCGCTCTTACTTTTTTACCGTTCATCTAATGAATACACTGAGTATGGCTTTACCAAAACAATCATTGATGGCGAATAAAGTATCCATTATTCGAGTATGTAGATCGGGTTATATATATATACATATATATATATACCCGCGTATCGCAGCGCAGAAGTAGTGTGTTAAAAAGCTATGAAAAGAAAAGGGAACATTTTAAAAATAACGTAACATGACTGTCAATATACAGTATTTGTTTTGTGAGTGTTACTGAGTGTTGCTGTCATCAAGGATTTGATTATCATTATTTCTTTCAATCAGGTTCGTATTTGTAGGATGTGTTGTGTTCAAGTTACATTCCGTGTTTGTCAATCGTTGTAAAGATGACAGGTTTCATTCATCGATTCGTTTCTTACTGCATCAATAAACAGCTCGTCTTCTTCTTTATCTGAGACCTGACACACTGCATGCACGGTTTTTACACTGTCTTCCTTTAGCGGGACATTGACTTTTTCCAACGTGTGCTTTGTTTTGGATTTATGAATATGCTTGTATGTATGAGACGCTTCATATTTTTTGCTGCCTTTTCAATTGTGTAATTCGGTTTTTGTTCAGCGCTGTTTGGAACTGTTGCTTTTTATCTGTGCACTGCGTCTGTTCACGTGAGCCGCTCGGTGTACATGCATCGAAGTTTCCCAGCTGTGCTGGTGCCATCTCGTGCTATGTCCATGGCTGTATTTAATGTTACCTTAGTCCTGGCACTTAAAACTTTCTCTCGCAGTTTCGCTGAGTTTGTACCAAACACCACCCTGACCATCTCATCTTCCTCTCCATAAGCACAGTCCTTCACCCGTGAATATTTACCCGTGGCAGTTTGCTATTGGATTGCCGCTGACGGACGGCCTTATATGGGCAGGCACTAAATTACAAACGCCAGCGGCAGCAGTGTTGCCAACTTAGCGACTTTGTCGCTATATTTAGCGACTTTTCAAATCCCTCTAGCGACAATTTTTTTAAAAAAGCGACTAGCGACAAATCTGGCGACTTTTTCTTGTGTTACTGGAGACTTTTGGAGACTCTAATGTGTCTGTACTGACTCTTCTCAACTTGCCACAGCAGCTGCCGCTGACGTCCCTTCCCTCGTCCCAAAGCACTCACAGACAGGCCCGTCCTCTCGCAGGAGTCCCCCAGCTGCAGTTACAGCAGGAGATGCTCCCTCCTACGAGTCTCGACTGCAAATGAATTGCCCATGCGCAAATCCGCCGTTAAGTGATCCCGCCCTGGCTTGTAAGCGGAATGTAAATTAAAAAATATATATATATAAATAGTAAAATATATATAGTAATATATATTTATATATCTGTGTATAAAAACTACGACGGTACGACGGAGCTTTAGTGCCACGTTAAAAATAAAAAAATATGTAAATCTACAAGAATAAACTCAATGTTATGAGATAAAAGTCGAAATCTTACAAATGGGTTTGTCAGATACAAATACACATTCTTACCATATTTCAAGCTTCAAATAAGTGTCACGTAACTTTATGAAAGCCATATGACAGAATTGTTTCTTACTTTCGGTTTCTGAATTTGCAAATAACTTGCATGTGCAGCGTGAATTATGCAAATTACGTGATGACGTCATCTAGCGACTTCTAGCGACTTCTACGACAGCTAATAGCTACTTTCCTTACTGACGAGTTGGCAACACTGAGCGGCAGCCTGTCTATGAACTTAATTTAAAGTGTAGGTTTACATCGTGCTTTGTTTCCGAAGTAGCAGAAGTCATGAATATGGTTGTATATGTCACTCGCTCGCTTCTTATTGTTTCGCTGCCTTCTCAATTATATAATGCATGTTTTCTTAAGCGCTTTTTTCAGGTCTTCCTGGTTTTCTATGTACTGCGTGATTACGTGGGAGGCGTGATGATGTCACACGAAACTCCGCCCCCACGGCGTTGAAGCTCATCTCCATTACAGTAAATGGAGAAAAACTGCTTCCAGTTATGACCATTACACGTAGAATTTCGATATAAAACTGCCCAACTTTTGTAAGGAAGCTGTAAGGAATGAACCTGCCAAATTTCAGCCTTCCACCCACACGGGAAGTTGGAGAATTAGTGATGAGTCAGTGAGTGAGTGAGTGAGTGAGTGAGTGAGTGAGGGCTTTGCCTTTTATTAGTATAGATTTCAAGTTAAAATATGCAGGTCCCAAAAGTGCTATACTCAATTGTTCTACATGGTGAAATGTTTTATACATCAATTTCCTTTGAATAAAGAAATAATTCCTAACACTCGTGGGAAACGTTTCCCCTAACCAGTGCCATTCTGTACTGCTGTGTTAGCCTCTTCTACTGATTTTGTGCGTTGTGTGATTGTTGACAGTGTGTAAGTCTAAAAGGACTCCCAAGTCTTTTTCATAAGACATGTTTGGTGCCTTCAGATTCACTCTTGTTTCAAGCTCTTTCCTGAACAGGTGTTAAATAGTAATTTTCCTGTTTTTTTTATTATTTTTACATCATGTCCTTTTTGTTTTCTCAGTGTAGCTGTACAGTGGTTCCAAATAACTGGGATCCTTTACTGATAAATGATTTTCTGTGCCATAGTTCTGAAAGTGTGATGCTTAAACATTTACAGATCACTCAAAGCAAGATCAATATGCTACACATGCCTATTTTACCCATAGTGATTTGCTCAATAGTGGTCTCAATTTTTAATTTTGGGCTGACACTTATCTTTCTTTTAAGGAAGATGTGTTTTCTTTAACAAATTACATTTGCTCACTTTATTACATATAGTGCAAGGAGTTTCTTAGCTGGCCTTCTTTTGCCAGAGTCAAACCCAGCAATCATCTGACACAAAACAGGAGAAGCGCCATACACAGGCACCACTTTTGTCTGTGACGTATTGTATGAAAAACATGCTTAATCAAACCGTCATATTCGAACCTGCTTTCTCATTTCAGCAATACGCTGCTCCAACTTCTCTTCCCTCTCAGTGCTGTCTTGTAGCAGTTGTCTCAGATCTTTAAGGTTTTTATTTTTTCTGCTAATGATGGTCTCTAGATCCTTCAGTTTTGTTTCATACATTCTTTAAAATCGAAAAAAAAAAATTCAGAATTTATAGTTTTACAAAGTTGATGTCAGAATTCTATAATAACCTTGCTTATGTTATGTTGCAACATTTTATATCCCCCAAAAATCCACATTAGTGGTTAAATTAAGAAAAAATAATATACTGTGAAAATTAGTGTAGGGCGGCACGGTGGCACAGTGGTAGTGCTGCTGCCTCGCAGTAAGGAGTCCTGGGTTCGCTTTCCGAGTCCTCCCTGTGTGGAGTTTGCATTTTCTCCCCGTGTCGGCGTGGGTTTCCTCCCACAGTCCAAAGACATGCAGGTTAGGTGCATTGGCGATTCTAAATTGCCCCTAGTGTGTGCTTGGTGTGTGTGTGTGTGTGTGCCCTGCGGTGGGCTGGCGCCCTGCCCAGGGTTTGTTTCCTGCCTTGCGCCCTGTGTTGGCTGGGATTGGCTCCAGCAGACCCCCGTGACCCTGTAGTTAGGATATAGCGGGTTGGATAGTGGATGGATGGAGAATTGCTGTAACTTCTTTATTATTTTTAGAATCTCTAGAATAAATATTGAAAATAATCAACCTAAAGCTGAAAACACCAGGCTGCCATTATTCAATCAGCTTAAGTGAAACCTCCATCCAAACCCATTCAAACACGTGGAAAAACAAGGAGACCCCAAGAAAAAAAAAGTATTTCAGCACCCTCTACGCCATTATGCCTATAATGACAAAAAGGTACAGTACTGTATACTGTACATTATGCATCTGATTTTTGAAATGACACCTTGTTACCACAGTTGAATTCCAGCTTTTACCACCCTTTTTGGGTGGACAGGTCTTTCTTTCATCACTACAGGTTGCCCCTTTATTTATTTCTCCTAATTTCTTTTTTAACTCTTCATTCTTGACTTCCAAGACATTATTTTCTACTGTAAGTTTTTGTGCTCTTTCTTCTGCCTGTTAAAAATATTGAAATCAATAATAAGAAAAAATTATTTTAGATCAAAAAACAAATACATACAAATTTTTAATTGCAGTAGAATTAAACCATACTCACAAAAAATCCATATACTGTATACAACTTTTAATTACATCTCATTCATAAAAGTCATGCCAACCAAAAAGGCTTACAAATTTTTAATTGAATCACATTCATTTTCTAACTTGTTTTAGGAAGCAGTAGATCAGAAGACTGCTGTTTCCTTTGCATTTTTAACTAGTCGTCCCCCGCAGCTTTGCCCGCAGTAGTGAAACAGGACAGTGAGGAGGGCCCTGCTCCCTACTCCTGATGTCATGCTTCCCTGTCCCCTCGGCCTGCAGCCTCCGTCTCGGATTAGCGTGAATTTATCGCTCCTCCAAGCAAACTATGATTCTTAGCGCGATGAGAGAAGTTGTAAAATCAACCAGAATGTTCAAGAAAATTATAGAAAAAAACAGATCTAAATCCTTTAAGTGGTTGTCTCGTTCACTAGCTAAGCGGATCTAAGAATTGCCCCAAGGCTGGCATGCGAGTGAGGAGGGCCCTGCCCTACTCCCCTTGGCCCCGCCCTCCTCCCCTTGGCCCCACCCACCTCCCCATTTGGTCCCACCCACCTCCAACTTGGCCCCACCCTCCTCCCCTTGGCCCCACCCTCCTCCACCTTGGCCCGCTGTGTCTCTCTTGGATCCACGCAAATAAATCAGTACCACAAGCAAACTATGATACATAGCGCAATGAAAGAATTTGCAAAATCAACTGGAATGTTCAAGCAAATTATATAAAAAAAGCAGATCTAAATGCAGTATTTCTCTCATTTGCTAGCTAAGCGAAGGTAGGATATGCCCCGAGGCTGGCACGTGAGTACGGAGAGCACCGCCACCCTTCCCTCGGCCCGCTGTGTGTCTCTCGGATTCACGCAAATAAATCAGTACTGCAAGCGAACAATGAGAGAAGTCGCAAAATCAACTGGAATGTTCAAGCAAATTACAGAAAAAAACCCATCTAAATCCGTTGAGTAGTTCTCTTGTGAAAAGCAAACAGACATGCAGACAGACGCTGGATTATATATATATAGAGAGAGATTTTACTATTGAAAGACAAAGAGTGAGAGTCACGGGTATGCATTTGCTTTGGTGGTGAGTGAAAATCCTGTTATTGTCTAAAGGATATGCATGGTATATATCTATATCTATATATCAGTGGTTTCCAACACCAAATATATAAACAAAACAAAAAAAAAAGATTTTTGGATTTGGATTTGCCACAAGGCGGCACAGTGGCACAGTGGTAGTGCTGCTGCCTCGCAGTTAGGAGACCTGGGTTTGCTTCCTGGGTCCTCCCTGCGTGGAGTTTATATGTTCTCCCCGTGTCTGTGTGGGTTTCCTCTGGGTGCTCCAGTTTCCTCCCACAGTCCAAAGACATGCAGGTTAGGTGTATTGGCGATCCGAAATTGTCCCTAGTATGTGCTTGGTGTGTGTGTTTGTGCGTGCCCAGCAGTGGGCTGGCATCCTGCCCGGGGTTTGTTTCCTGCCTTGTGCCCTATGTTGGCTGGGATTGGCTCCAGCAGACCCCCGTGACCCTGTAGTTAGGATGTAGCGGGTTGGATAATGGATGGATGGATTTGCCACCATATTATTGGTCTAAAAAAATTAACTCAAACTAAGAAAGTGCATCAAAGAAAAAAAAAGCAATAATGCAAATAAATAAATTTCAGATTCTAAAATGCTGCATACCCTTTTCAGCTCTTCACAAAGCTCCTCATTTTCATTGATGATTTTATGCATTTCCTTTGTTATGGGCTCATTTTTTGCATTTAGCTGTTTTTCCATGTGCAGCTTCAGGTTTTCAAAATCTGACTAAAAAAAAATAGTTAATAGTTGTTACTCACTGAATTGTTGTCAGCGTCTGAACTGAACATCACATTGCTCCAAATAATGGGACCATTTGTGTAAATTAGTGTGACGAGTATCTGTTTTGTTGGTGAGAATTAATTCAGTTAATGTTTTAGAATTTTTGTACGAGTTTTCCTTACATTGTTTATTTCATTGTTTTTAAGAGTGATATAATCTCACCATCAGCCTGAATGTTTTTTTTTTTACTATTTTGTGGAGTTTTCAGAATGCCTTGACTGTGCTGCTGGGGAATATCATATAAAAGATGGTGACACGCAACAACACTTATCCAAACGTTGCATTAATTTCAATACAAACACTAGCAATAGTTGGTGGAAAGAAAAAAAGATTAGTGTGAAGTCTTTTTGCATTAGATATTCTGAGTAAGACTTACATTTAGCATTTTGACATTGGCATTTGGTTTTGTTGGTTTCTTTTGGTGCCCTGACACTGTTTATTGCTCCCTTTTATTCCTGGTTACTTTCTTTAAGTCTTACAATTACATTCTTTACCACTAGCGTTTTTTTCAGTGGTTTCATTTTTGAATTTGATCTTTACAGTTCTCTTTTATCATTTTTAATTATTACAGCAGTGGCCTTGACCTGTTTTAAGCAGTTTAGAGGATACAAGGATGAATGGATGGTTGCTTAGTGGCTATGCATGGAAATTGTGCTTGGTCTCTTCATTTCCATAATCTTAGCTAGTCGGAGACAGTTGGCGGTGCACTCCCATGATCCAGTCACCTAATATGACATGCCCAGGAAGTCACTCCAACTAGTCCAGGACTTGCTCTAACAAAATCAGCTGACAAACAATGAGTTCCATTATAAAATAGAAGAAAAGGGGAAGAGATTGCAGCCGAACTTGCCGTACCCGTTAGAACTTCATACAGCACTGGTTCTGTCAACAGCATACTGCTGACTTTCAGAAAAAGTGATGAGCAATACTGCCCTGAAAGGTCAGCACAAGCTCTCTAAATGTGACAGTGCTTTTGAGTCATGTAAATTGACCTGGTCCAGCAACAAGACCAGCAACCGCAGTCAGAAGTCTGACATACTCCATGACTGGAAGTCGCTAATTGTGACATCAGCTTAACTCTGATGAGATGAGGCTCTAACACACTTAAGCCTGTTTTTAAATATTACTGGGAGTAATAGTTTTACATGATTTTAATGGTTTTTGGTATGACAGGATTGTTTTAAAGGATGGTATAGAGGGGCAGTGGTTAGAGTTGTTACATCACACTTTTAGGGTCTTGGTGAGTCCTACAGAATGTCCTTGCAGAAAACATGGAGCTTGTTTTGACTCTGGATATCGTTCCAAAGTTTGTCAGAATGTGCTTGTTCCTGGTAGGACTGCTTTTTAAGTGTAGTGTGGATAAAGGGTAAAGAATTTAGGGGAAAAGCCCATTTAGGCCTAAGTAGGCCTAAACTTTGTGAGACAGAGAGTAAGAAAGAGAGAAAGACAGGAGGTGGTACATCTCAGGTGGACAAGTGGACATGCCCTGCTAGTGGGCAGACAGGGGTTAAAATATACGCAGGTAAGTCCAGAGTAACAGCAGGGTTCTATTATCTTTTGAATTTCATTTTGTGTTCCCGTCCTTGTGTACTGAACAAATAAATTCACCATTTTTGATCCATATAGCCTAGCTGGCATTATTCGTTGGAAAGTCACTGCAAAGGCACCCACTCCTGTTACACTCCTTATACACCATGTCCCCTGTGTATTCACGTAAAACAACAAGATTTTATTATACCACGATCTGGAGTAGCAATGCTATATAATTAATTGAACGTCACACAGCAACTTTTACTAGCTGTAACACCAGTTGTGCTTCCATTCAAAGAAAATAAGTTTCTCTAATTCTTGTGTTTGATGAAAGCAACAGCCAACGGGAACATTAATGAATCTGACAAATCCACATAAAACTGACCTTAAGTTTTTCATTCTCATTTTCTAATGTGATGAGTTTCCTCCTAGAAAGAGTTTCCTTCAGTTCTTCATTTTCTTTTTGTAACTTCTCAACCACCTTCTTCATTAAGGCAATTGTTTTCTCAAGTTCAGGGACACTTTTGTCATAGCGTCCAGACTAGAAAGAAAGCAAGATAAATTTCATGCTGATCATATGCTAATAAAGTATTTTCGGGAAGGGTTATTGGCACAGTTTTTGCCTTATATAGATTATATATTTTTATATAAGCAGGACATATGCTATACTCACTTTTGCAACATTTCCAGTTTTCCTTTGAAGGTTGTTTTTCTCCTTTTTAAGATGTACACACATGATTTTTAAAGATTCGGCCTGGTCCTGGATATAAATATTAAAAAAAAAAAGTATAATATTTTTGGTGAAACTAAAATAAACTTAGTAGTTACAAAAGTCGCACTATTGCACACATAAGCTGAGGAAGAAGCTTCTTGGCTTTGAGCAGGTGACAAAGATGAAGAAGGATGATGATGAAACAAAGTCACTAGCTGCTTCTATGTTGTACCCCCCCCCCTAGATAGTAGGAACAATGATGACACTTCCAACCCTTAGATGAAATCTCTGTCCCTTCCACCCCAGCCCCTATAAAAACCAAGGAGCCACTGGAAGTCAGCATGCATTTTGGACCCTGATCCCCTTGACTAATTAAAGTCAAGTTGATTGATGGACCATAAGCCCACGCACTTTTGTTTATACTTTCCTATCTAGAAACCTTTTTTCCTTTCATTCATCCATTATCCAACCCGCTATATCCTAACTTCAGGGTCACGGGGGTCTGCTGGAGCCAATCCCAGCCAACACAGGGAACAAGGCAGGAAACAAACCTCGGGCAGGGTGCCAGCCCACCGCAGGGCACACACACACACACACACACACACACTAGGGACAATTTAGTATTGCCAATGCTCCTAACCTGCATGTCTTTGGACTGTGGGAGGAAACCCACGCAGACATGGGGAGAACATGCAAACTCCACACAGGGAGGACCCAGGAAGCGAACCTGGGTCTCCTAACTGAGAGGCAGCAGCACTACCCACTGCGCCCTGAAACCATTTTTCATTTTTTTAAACGGGGCTTCAGCCATGGCAAAACAACACCCTGACACTCTTCCTGATCTCTTCGTTACAATAACAAGTTTGTTCATCAGGTTATTTATAGCAGCTGGGAGGAGACCCAAGGCTTGCTGGGAGGACTATATCACAACACCTTTAGATCCCACAGTATGAGATGGCAAGTGCGGCTGGGGAAAGGATGGTTGGGCCTCACTGCTATGACTGTTGCCTCCGCAACCTGGCTTCAGATAAGTGTTTAAAAATAAATGAATGAATGAATGTTAGTTTCAACAAGATCTTAAAATGACTGTAACAACTAAAATAATAAATTACTAATCAGCTGAATAATTGGGGAAAGGTGCTAAATAAATACAATGTATTATTATTATAAAATGATTTGCTTATCACAATTAACAGCAGCCTTCACCAGGTAAAGTGGCTTCAGAAAACAAGATGATCACATTTAAATTATAAATACCACTGTAGCTTAAGTCACTCATTCAGGATGAATATACAGTAAAACAGTAGTAGCAGAATTAGCGGTAATAGTACTACCAGATGTGCAGTACAGTGAAATTCTTATCTGAACATTTCACCATTTTGCAACTCTCTGATTCCATGTTTCTGATAAAATGCACATTATTAACACAATGGACACATCCAGAGCAAAAAAAAAAACCTGATATTCAGAATCATCTTGAAAACATACTGTAGCTCTTTATGAAAATCATCACGGGAATTCCTAGGCTCTCTATCTCTTTCTTAATCTCCAAGCTATATGCAACTGTCACCAAACAGAGGTGAGATTGCGTTGGTTTGGACATGTGCAGAGCAGACATGCTGGGTTTATTGGGAGAAGGATGCTAGGGATGGAGCTGCCAGGCAACCGGAAATGAAGAAGGCCTAGGAGAAGGTTTAAGGATGTGGTGAGAGAGGACATGCTAGTGGTGGGTGTGACAGAGCAAGATAAAGAGGACAGGAGGATATGGAATAAGATGATCCACTGTGGTAACCCCTAACAGGAGCAGCCAAAAGACAAAGAATTTTGCTTCCTATTGCTTATAAACTTTGCATTTTCACATCACTGAAGTTGTATTAAATATGCCTTGCTTTTCTATGTTTCCTTAGATAAAGATGTGGGTTAAATAAAGAAATAATACCAAATCCAATTATAGGGTCACAAATGGCTAGAGACTGTCCTAGCAGAAAGCACATTCACTCACATTCAAAAACTCATGGCTAATTTAGAAGTGCCTATCAACCTAGGATGGACTTGTTACAATTCATTGAAGGAATAGAGGCCAAATACTCTATATACTTATATATAAGGACCTGATGAGTCTACATAAAAAATGATCTGATGGCTTGTGCATTGGTAAAAGCAAATTAAGTGTCAGCCTAACACTTTGGCTTCCTAACAGGTTTTTATATTCCTCATGTTGAAAATATATATTATCAAATTACAGTACATCACAAGGAAAGCCAGCTAAATGTGAATATGCATCTTATTTTACATTTTATATGGCACCATTTAAAGTGATATAAAAGTTAATGTAACAATACCATACCACTCAAGAGATTTAATGAGATACCATGAATATAGGGGGCGGAGTGGTGGCTCTGCGGCTAAGGATCTGTGCTGGTGTCCCGAAGGTTGCTGGTTCAAATCCCCATCACTGCAAAAGAGATCCAACTCTGCTGGGCAATTGAGCAAGACCCTTAACCTGTAATTGCTCCAGGGGCACTGTACAATGGCTGACCCTGTGCTCTGACCCCAAGGGGCATGCGAAAACTAACAAATTCCTAATGCAAGAAATTGTATAAGGCAAAATAAAGAACAAAAAAAAAATATATATATATATGCATATACTGTATATGCAGTAAAGGGAACAGTATAGTACATCAATATGGGCAGGGATGATTGAGAAACAAAAAACAAAATAAGCAGTGACAAAGTTATGAGTGCGGGACACTGAAATGACAATTATTGATTGACAAACTTTATAGAACACAACCAGCCCAGGAGGATACTATTTTTCTGCTGAATGGCTATCTTGGACATTGGCATTTCATTATCTTCCCTGTGACTGACCCATGAACATACAGCAGCATAAAAAGACTTCTGGTTGAGGAGGTACTCTAAGAGCTGCTATCGATTCATTAAAAACTAGATCATATAGAGTGAAAAACTGAAACATTTATTGTTTTGAATGGAGGTGAGCAAAGTTTCAAAATAGAAGCTGTGTCTAGTTGATGAACTGATAAATTAAGACCTCATGAATATAAATGATCTGATGGCTTGTGCAATGGTAATAGCGAGGTAAGTGTCAGCCTATAACACTTTGGATTTCCAGCAGGTTTTTATATTCTTCATTCCTGAAAATGGCTACTTTTGAACTTCAGTTTTTATATCCCTTTTTCAGTTTTAAAAGCAGAACAATACAATGCAATATTATCACATAAAGCATTCAATACAGTGCCAGTCAAAGCCCATTTGGAGCCCTAGGTGGGGTGGAAGGATGTTGCCCCTTGTTGTCTATAGTGGGTAGTTGGTATTATTAGACTTCCAAACCCAAAGGGATGGGGTGGACAGGGGGGTCTCTTGGTGATCAGCGCAGACGCCCCTTCAATTCAGTAGCTTAAATAATAAATGGTGCTTTGTGTATATTACCTCAGACTTTAAGGGGTGCATTATGATGAGAGGTGTGTAGCGAAGTGAATGTTTTTAAATAACTAGGGCACTTCACTCACCCACCCCCCCAGGCGGCGTGCTACACACCAGCCACTTCGCATCCCTGCCACTCGCGTTGTGAAGGTGTTTGGTGAACGCATGCTAAGGAGATGCGGTCGGATCAGCTGCTGTCATGCTGCTGCCAAGCTGTGTGTTCTGCTTGTTGTGCTGCGCGTTGGCCATTTAAAAGCCTGTATAGCAACTGTCCTTTTGTCTCGCTGCCTTGTCTCGTGGGACGTTAAATTGTCTCCGAGAAAATCACGTATCGTCTCCTTCCAAGCCTTCCAAGATTGTTTTCATAATAGAGAGATCACCTCCTGGAGCGTGTGGGTGTGCACTAGCACACGTCACTATGGGGTTGATTGGAGTGATTGGCTGATCACGCGCTCACATGCAAATGCAAGAAGATCAGTCAGGTGTCTCATTCACACCTCGGAGGAAGTAGAGTATTACACCTGCACCCAATCAACAAAGATATGAGAGGAGCCTGCATGGCAGAAAAGGGAACAATGGAGTTTAACGAAAATAGAGAGAAAGGCAGAAACAGGACAGTGGCTGGTGCAATTGTGAGGGGATGCAGGTGGATGGGAAAGAGAGCTCAAGAGCAGCGCTTGGCCAGTGCTTGAGAGTTAGAGGGGCTGCTTCTGCTGAGCATTAATGGAGAGGAATGGCCAAGAGCTCCCCTGGGAGGCTCCTACAAAAGGCCAATGGACTGTGGCATGTGGAGAGCAATGAGCAAAGCTTGGTGCAGTCCCTGTGAATGTCAATGGACTGGCAACAAGGGCCTAAGCTAGATTAAAGGTTTCTGCACCTGCTGGTGGACATCTCCTCGTGCTGAGGAATCTGTAAAGGGTAAGCTGCGAAGATGAGGGTTTTAAGAAAGAAGCACCAAGGCTCATGGTTTTAAAAGAGAATATGTTTACCTTATTTTTAACCTCCTTTTTTTTGGAATATATTTTTTTGAGTTTTAACCTCCACATTTACTCACTTCATGGATTATTTATTTATTGACTTTTTGTTTAATGGATGGAGCACTGCACCATTGGATATTTTATTTTTGTCTCATTTTAGTAAAGGCGCTGGAAACTTTTACACCAAGTCCTTGCTGAATGAATGTGTCCTAATTTTGCCCAGTTCATTTTGGTCTACGACTATCGACGATTTACATGTTTTATACTCAGACTTACCTTTATTCTAGGCAAATCCCTTTTTGCCTGCTCTAGTTTAAAATGTAACTCGACATTTTCTGAACAGAGTTTAAGATTTTCCCTTTGTAGTTCATGATATGCTTTGCCAGATTCCTGGAATGAAATGACAAAAAGGTTTCTGAGGTGGGGAGAATCTAATTAAACCAAATAATGTTTACTCCTATAATATTAGATGAAAGAAAATACAATTAAATGATTCATGAACACATTGAACTGGGATGACTGCCTTAGTAATGTATAGTCTCAGACTTTCATAATGGACTGACATACAATACTAGTAGCATACAATAGATGGTGGGACCTTTAAAGAGAAATGCTGCTACTGGGTTTACTCCCCCATAGTGTAATAGGACATCTGTGTGCCAATCTTATCCAGAATAAAGACATCCAAAATAAAAAAATACCTTCATCAATTATTATTATTAGGTTTAATATATAAACTAAACTCTGGGTAGACATAAAAATGGAAGAATATCAAGTAAGAAAATAATCTGAAAACATAACTGCCTCTTTGGGCCTAACTAAACAGGTTCAACCCCCTGTTGAATTAGTTGAGTGGCAGCTCCATTTACCCTCCATGCAAATGCTGTACCAGAAGTAACGAATAGTTCTTCCAGTCTCCTCCAGTCACTCACAAACTCAATTTCTTTTTGACATTTCTCTGGATTCACTACCTCTCTGCTAGTCTGAGCCTTTGGCCAACTCACTTCCTAATTTTAAGCTCAGTGAATCACTGGCAAGGACTGGAGTTTAAACTGCACCACAGACAGTTACTGGCACCACTTTCAAAAAAGGTGCCCAAACCCATACAGACATATTCTCTAATCTGGAGAAAAAGAAAAGGCACCGGGAATTAGGAAGAGGAGCCATGAGACTACCTTGTTGCCTGGGATCAGTTGTCTTAAAGGAACCTCAGTGTGAACACAACTTATTATGAAAGACTATTCCCACCACTCAAAAATAATGATTGTCTTATTTCATATTATGTTATATTGCAAAACAAATGCATTTTTTCAGATATTTACTGCTGCTGTAACATCATGCAAACACTTGCTCTGGTCATCTAGTGACAGCTGTTTCAGGGAGCAGCTAAGCACAAGTGTAGCTTGCAATCAAATGACAACTTCAAGAATTGTAGGCATACATTTAACTTCAGTGGAGGTAAAGTTTAGTAAGTCAGCAACCATACCACATGTTAGTTCAGAAATACCATTAAAAATCTCCCTACCACCAAACAGAGTACAGGTATTTTTAAATTTCACACAAAAATATGCTAGTGTAATCCTGTAATAGATCAGGGTATTACAGTTAAACATTTAAGTTAAGTCATCAGGAAAATTGCATCAATAGAATGGGCTGGAAACCTGTGCGCAAAACATGTCCATTTAATAAAAGTTTGGTGTATTTCAATCATCCACAATCTTTTCTAAACTTAACAGTTCTCTGTATTCAGTAACTGCGATATTGTGCAAGCCACTTGATAAGGAAGGTTTGAAGCTGTACAGGATTATTTCTATAATCCTATAATTAATTAAACCATATAGATACTGTACCCTCAAATGGTGCTCATCCTTAGTGAGGAAATATAAAATAATCACTGCTGGCCAGTGCTGCAATAAAGTGCAATAAAGTGCCTTAATGACTCTTGGCCAATGTGGAGTTTGTGTGAATGAGAAAACTCCCAGCCGACCCACTCGTTGTCACTGAGGTAATCAAATACTTTTGGGGTTTTCTTCTATGCCACACTGATGTCCTCTTATGGTCACAGGAGACACTAAATCGGGCTGGTGACAAGCATTTGGGGACTTAAAACATGATTGGGGGTTAAAAGTCAGATGTATCTCATGCATCACAAAATTTTGTTTTAATATACTGTATGTATAGTAACAATCTACAGATGCTGACTCTTGAAATTTCATCTTTTATTCCTGAAAGGCTGAAATTAACATAAATCATGTCAGACGTGTTCGACTTTTAATCAGATCATGAACCTAATGATAAAGGAGTGAAAAACATGCTAATTTTTTGGAAAAATACGTTTAAAAGTAATAATAAAAATAATAATAATAAAAAACTTTGGATACGTTTATACAGCTTTTGTATTTGAGAGTTGATTAATCTGATTTGATTAATCACATTCTTAGTCATGAAAAAAGATACTATGCCTTCAGCTGACATTAACTGAAATTATTCTGAGTGGACATAAATAAAACTAGCTCCTCAATTCAAAATCTCACAACTGTTCACACTTTGGAAGGGCTTTGCAGGCTTTTGACTTCCAATTTTTATGCCTCTACAGCAGCATTTTGCTCATCACTATCACACACATATGTATATGCATGTATGTATATATATATTGTCAGGGATGCCAGGGGCCATGACCCGGCCGGGACGACATGAAGGACCGGATGTGGGACTGCACCCACCCTGGATCACGTGGGGGTTGCCTTCCGGGTTGCTTTGGGGGCCACGGGTACAGGGCATGGAAGCTCCACCCTGTAGGGGCCCGTGGTCACCACCAGGAGGCGCCCCAATGCCTTGGGACCTGTTACCCCAGCACTTCCGCCACACCAGGAAGTGCTGGGGGGAAGATTTATGACGGCGCCCAAAGAGCAGCCGGGAGGACAGCCGGCACTTCCGCCACGCTGGGGCATGGCCAGAGAAGGAATGCCGGGAACACCTGGTGCTCATCCGGGTACCATATAAAAGGGGCCGTCTCCATTCATTCGAGGCTAGAGTCGGGTGGAAGGAGGACGAGGCAAGAGGAGCTGTGGAGGCGGCCCGAAGAAAGGCATTGTGGCCAGGACTGTGTGTGAATTGGGGTTTGTGCACGTGACTGGGTCTGTGTGACCAATGAACTGGGGTCTTAGTGACCATTATTATTATTGTATATAGTGTAAATAAACGTGTGGTGGTTGAAGAACAACATGTCCGCCTGTCTGTGTGCGGGCCGGGTTCACAATATATAAATATATATATATATATATATATATATATATATATATATATATATATATAGTAACAAACGAAGCAACAGACAACATAAAGGTTTGGGGTTTCCGGCCCCATGTACTGAAAAATTATCCACAGTATCAATCAAAAAAAACCCAGGGTCAAATACATAAACAAAAAGTTCACATATGCACGACGCCAAAGATGGCGTCGGCGGACATTTTATGGAGGAGGAGCCAGAAGTGGAGGAATGCTGGGAAGGAACCGTGGGGAAAGATGGGATCGATGACGTCAGGAACAATGGAGAAGGAAGGGCGGAAGTAACGTGCTACGGGAAGAATGAGGCTTATGGCGGTGAAGCGTCTTTTTTTTGTAAGAAAGAAAAGGGAGAAAGGTTAGTACCCTGCCACTCCCTGCTGGTGAATGTCTTCCCAAGCGTCTTAAGGTCCGTCTGCGGTCTCCTACTCGCGTGCGTGACAATATATATATATATATATATATATATATATATATATATATTGTCACGCACGCTCTATATATATATATATATATATTTATTGTCAGAGACGGCTTGGGAGGCAACCCAGCTGGGACGCCCAAGAGGACCGGAGGAGGGCTTTCGCCTTCCCCAGACCATGGGGGGGCGACCGCCCTGGTTGCTTTGGGGACCACGGGTAGGGAGCTTAGAAGCTCAACCCTGTTGGGGCACGTGGTCGCCGCCAGGGGGTGCCCCGCTGCCTTCGGAGCCCTGGACCTCAGCACTTCTGCCACAACCGGAAGTGCTGGGGGGAAGAGGAACGGGGACACCCAGAGTGCTTCTGGGTGCACAGCTGGCACTTCCGCCACACAGGGGAGTGTTGGCGGAGAAGTGTCGGGAAGCACCTGGAGCTCGTCCGGGTGTGGATATAAGGGGCCGCCTCCCTCCATTCGATGGGTGGAGATGGGTGGAAGAGGACAGAGCTTGGAGGAGAGGAGTGGAGGCGGACCAGAGACTGAGAGGCATAGTGTGAAGGCCTGGACTTAAAGGGGTGATTGGTGCTACAGCACTGGGTTGTGCGCAGTGTGTACTTCTTGTATATATATACTGTAAATAAACATGTGTGTGGTGAAACCATCATGTCTTCCTGTCTGTGTCCGGGCTGTACCCCACAATATATACACACAAATATATACAGTATATATTAATATTGTATGATGGTATAACCCTATATACAGGATTAAATGTATATCTATAATGTCTGTTCATTTCTTGTGACTTGATTGCACGCTATCCAGGTGCTTAATATCAGTCACACTGGCTGTCACTAGTCAAATGTACTATGTATATATATATATATATATATACACAGTGCATCTGAAAAGTATTCACAGCTCATCACTTTTTCCACATTTTGTTATGTTACAGCCTTATTCCAAAATGGATTAAATACATTTTTTTCCTCAGAATTCTACACACAACACCCCATAATTACAACATGAAAAAAGTTTACTTCAGGTTTTTGCAAATTTATTAAAAACAAAAAAAACGGAGAAATTACATGTACGTATTTATTCACAGCCTTTGCTCAATACTTTGTCGATTCACCTTTGGCAGCATTTACAGCCTTAAGTCTTTTTGAATATGATGCCACAAGCTTGGCACACCTATCCTTGGCCAGTTTCGCCCATTCCTCTTTGCAGCACCTCTCAAGCTCCATCAGGTTGGATGGGAAGCGTCAGTGCACAGCCATTTTAAGATCTCTCCAGAGATGTTCAATTGGATTCAAGTCTGGGCTCTGGCTGGGCCACTCAAGGACATTCACAGAGTTGTCCTGAAGCCACTCCTTTGATATCTTGGCTGTGTGCTTAGGGTTGTTGTCCTGCTGAAAGATGAACTGTTGCCCAAGTCTGAGGTCAAGAGCGCTCTGGAGCAGGTTTTCATCATCCAGGATGTCTCTGTACATTGCTGCAGTCATCTTTCCCTTTATCCTGACTAGTCTCCCAGTTCCTGCCGCTGAAAAACATCCCCACAGCATGATGCTGCCACCACCAAGCTTCACTGGAGGGATGGTATTGGCCTAGTGATGAGCGGTGCCTGGTTTCCTCCAAACGTGACGCCTGGCATTCACACCAAAGAGTTTAATCTTTGTCTTGTCAGACCAGAGAATTTTGTTTCTCATGGTCTGAGAGTCCTTCAGGTGCCTTTTGGCAAACTCCAGGCAGGCTGCCATGTGCCTTTTACTAAGGAGTGGCTTCCATCTGGCCACTCTACCATACAGGCCTGATTGGTGGATTACTGCAGAGATGGTTGTCCTTCTTGAAGGTTCTCCTCTCTCCACAGAGGACCTCTGACAGAGTGACCATCGGGTTCTTGGCCACCTCCCTGACTAAGGTCCTTCTCCCCCGATCGCTCAGTTTAGATGGCCGACCAGCTCTAGGAAGAGTCCTGGTGATTTCGAACTTCTTCCACTTACAGATGATGGAGGCCACTGTGCTCATTGGGACCTTCAAAGCAGCAGAAATGTTTCTGTAACCTTCCCCAGATTTGTGCTTCCAGACAATTCCTTTGACTTCATGCTTGGTTTGTGCTCTGACATGAACTGTCAACTGTGGGACCTTATATAGACAGGTGTGTGCCTTTCCAAATCATGTCCAATCAACTGAATTTACCACAGGTGGACTTCAATTAAGCAGCAGAAACACCTCAAGGATGATCAGGGGAAACAGGATGCACCTGAACTCAATTTTGAGCTTCATGGCAAAGGCTGTGAATACTTATGTACATGTGCTTTCTCAATTTGTTTTATTTTTAATCAATTTGCAAAAACCTCAATTATGAGGTCATTATGGGGTGCTGTGTGTAGATTTCTGAGGAGAAAAATGAATTTAATCCATTTTGGAATAAGGCTGTAACATAACAAAATGTGGAAAAAGTGATGCGCTGTGAATACTTTCGGATGCACTGTATATATATATATATATATATATATATATATATATATATATATATATATATATATATATATATATATATATATATATATATATATATATATATATATATATATATATATATATATATATATATACACATGCTGAATATACATATACACAGAAACACACAATAAAGTCCATTTATTACACTATAACTACTTACTGTAGCCAAGGGAAGATTTTCTTTTTCAAGTTGCCTTTCTAAGGCCTGCATCTTGTTTTCCAAAAACCTACTTTTAATTTTTAAATGTTCCAGAGCAGAATCTCTAGTGAGATCGCATGTTTCCCTAAATAAAAAAACAGAAAATGAAATGACAGAAAAATAAATCAAAAAAAGAACTAACAACAAACAATATTTTCACAAACATGGATAATTTTAATTGCCAAGCCTCGTTGGTGATGTTGCTGGTCACAGTTACTGCATAAGTACTTTAGTGAGCTGACCGTTATTTATGTATTTATTTATTTAATAAATATGATGTGAAGAACATTTTACAAGACCTTATGGTGGACTGTTTCCAAATAAATTCTCAAACAGATTGCCCTGTACAAAGATTTGAAATTTTAAAATCTCCCACTAAAAAGCATTGGTGAGTATGCAAACTTGGCAGTCATAAAAAGAGAAACATTCTTTGTCGCTTAAACTAAAAATTAGTTTAGTGGTTCAATTTGATCGTGGTTAAACTAAAGTGTATATTTTGCATATTTCCCTCTTTCTCACCTTTATAGCCACTACTGATGACAAACAGATCCCCCATAAAAGTTAATAAAACACTAGCAGGCTGTGTGCATTGGAAGAAAGTAACTTACTTATTTTGTAGTGCTGAACATAAACAATTGAGAGATGCTTCAATACTGTACATGGCCAAAAACCATAGACTTACAAATTAGAATGAACGTGATAAGATATAGATGAAGAAGTATTATCCTTGTAGGTTTTTAATTTCCAATTTTTACACAACTTGGTAAGAAAATTCCAAAAAGCAAATAGACTACAACTGCTGGCTGTTTTCACAAATCATCACATTCAATAAAGTATAAACAAGTGACAAAAATATCAAATGGTCATAACCTCTATTGGACTGATCCCCCAAGAATAGCTTGGACTTATTGATGACAATGTAACAGTTAACAAAATTAGATATGTTTGCTGACTCCACATTAGATTTGGCATTCTAATTTCTAATATGATTTTACTGACACTGAGATGATACAATATACTGCATATATTATAATATATCCAGCATATAATATGTCCAGCAATTCACTATGAATCAAGAGTCAACATTTTGATATGATACTAAGGAGTTCATCAAAGTCCCATGCAGTACCTTAAGATTTATTGTACTGTTTGTACTAATATTTTACAATAAATGCCGAGATAAATTTCTGTTTACTTCATATTAATGATTTCATTCTCCAGTTCAGAAATTCTCTCTTTTAGCTCTTCTGTCTTCTTTTCATGTTCTGTAGGACAGGTGTCTGTTACTTGAAAGACAGCTGCTTCCCGTGCATGAACTTTCTTCTGCAAACCTGTCTTTTCCTTTTCCAGCCTAGACAAGTAAATCACATAAATAAGACACCTGTTAAAAGTAAGTACTTCAAACTGTATTTTTTCATTAAATGGGAAACATCTTCTCTTGTAACACCTGTTAATCACAAATCTTTATAAGATGTGGAGGCAGGCATGCCCGTTCTTCACACCACAAAAATAACTTTCACTTTATATACCTCCAATGTAGACTTGTAAGAATAATAGGAATGCACTTTAAAATTACATTCAGTGCCACCTGGCAATAATTAACAACTTGGAAGGAGTAGTAATTGGCAAGGTTTTATGGATTCTCAATAGTGTGTGTTAGGCAATAACCACACTTTTGCTGTAATGGAAAGCATGGGAAAAATTATTGCAGGAATACCATGGGAGAAAAAATAAGGCATGTGATTTGCATCACAGAAGTGGGTAGTGAAAAAATTGCATTTCATCTAAATATACGGTATACTGAGCTCAACTTTTCATGGTCTGAAAGAAGGAGGACTGCATGTAGGTGCATTATTATCTACTGTAAATTATGGGTTTCATTTTTTTGAAGTACTTATATTTACACATTACAGACAGATCTTTACAATTAAATAAGTGCGCACTTTGCACATGGTTCTTTACACTTGCCTGAAAAATAGCTAATGCATATGTTTAAAAACTGATTACAGAAGCTTGTGCTCTTCATGAAAACATGGGCTGAAATCAATGGGTGGCAATGACTGATTATCATCACATCCTCACCAAATTGTAACTAAGTCAGGATGGACTCTTTCTTGAATGTATCCTCAGAACAGCTGACCAATAAAAGAGAATAGTGACAAAAGTAGTGAAATAGTTGAAAAAAACTGACTTTAGGTAAGTCCAAAATGTAATAAAATTAATTAAATGAACAATACAAATGTGAATCATGTACTTAGAAATCATCGTCACAACATTGCAGATAAGACCAGATACTACAGAGGAAACATTTGTCTTATTATATAAGGGGTTCCCAAAGATTCAGTACCATAATGTTGAAATTTTCTCTATATATTACTGTTAGTTGGTACAAATAACCTTACTTACACTATATAGTCAAAAGTTTGTAGACACCTGCCCGTCACACCTATATGAGCCTGTTGGACATGTTATTCACAATGGCCATTAACATGGATTTGTCCCGACTCAGCAGCTACAGCTGCCTCAACTTTTTGGGGAAGACTTTCAATAATATTTTGGAGTGTGTATGTGAGAATTTCAGCCCTTTCAGCCAAAAGATCATATATGTGGTCTGGCAGGCCCTGATGTTGGACAAGAAGACCTGACACACAATCGATATTCCAGTTCATCTCAAAGTTGTTAAATAGGCTCTGTGCAGGTTACTTCAGTTCTTCTACATCACAACCACGTTTTTATGGACCTGGCTTTGTGAACATGGGCACAGTCATGTTGGAACAGAAAAGGGCCTTCCCGAAACTGTTTTTATAAAGTTGAAAGCACACGATTGTCTAAATATTTCTTGCAAAGTTGTAACATTAACAGTACCCTTCACTGGAACCAAGGGGCCTAGCCCAAACCCTGAAAAACAGCCCCAGACCATTATCCCTCCTCCGTTAAAATATATAATAGGTACTATGCAGTACAGATGAGTTCTCCAGGTATTAGACAAACTAAGATTCATCCATCAGACATCCAGTTTAGTGAAATGCGATTCATTAATCCAGAGAACGTTTCCACTGTTCCAGTATCCAATACTCCACTCTAGGTGACACTTTACATTAGGTTTTGGGTGGGTGCTGTGTGATCCAACAGATGACAGAAACATTTTAAATGCTATGTGCTTCAGCTTTCAGCAGCCAGTCTCAGAGTTTGTGTGGTCTACCACTTTGTGGTTGAGCTGTTGTGGCTCCTAGACACTTCCTTTTCACAATAATAGAACATACAGTTGACTAGAGCAGATCTAGAAGAGCGCATACTTTGTAGCAAAGGTGGCATCCATGGCCAAGCTCTTCAGTATGACCAATTTTACGGCCAACGTTTGTCAAAGGAGACTGAATGACTATATACTTGATCGTATGGAGCCGTTAACAATGAGTGCAGCGGAAACGCCTGAAGTCAATTATTTGGTGGACTATCCACATATGCCATTAACATTAGGAGCATTAGTTAATTGTTTGCTTTAAATTAAAACAATTTATAGAACAAACCCCCTTGCCTTTAAACACTTAGCAAATGGAATTGTAAAAATAATAGTGCAGTTCTGTCGTACTAGATCAGCGATTTTCACACCTTAATTAATGACACCTATAAAGAAATACAATGAAAAAAGTCTATGACACAAACTTTATACCATTTTATATGATTTATACAGTATATCTGTTTAATAATATATATATATATTATATATTGTGGTCCCCGGCTGGGGCTGGAGCCCGGCCGGGACGCCCAGGAGGACCAGAGGAGGGCTTGTGCCTCCTCCAGACCGAGAGGGGGCGTCTGTCCTGGTTATGCTGGAGGCCTCGGGTAGAGGGCTTGGAAGCCCAGCCCTGTAGCGGCCCGTGGCCACCGCCAGGCGGCGCCCCAGTGCCTTATTATCCCGGGAGCCCGGCACTTCCGCCACACTGAAGTGCTGGGGGGAAGACGACAGGGGACACCCGGACGGCTTCCGGGTGCGCAGCCGGCACTTACGCCACACGGGGGTGTGTCCGCGGGAGATTGCCGGGAAGCAGCTGGATCCCATCCGGGTTCCTATAAAAGGGGCCGCCTCCCTCCGGTCATTGGTGGATGTCGGGTGGAAGTGGACAGAGCTGGAGAGAGGACTGGAGGCGGCCTGGAAAGGAAGGCACAAAGGATTGTGAGGCCTGGACAATTGGGGCATCGGTGCAAGAGGCACCGGGGTTTGTGCACGTGACTTATTTGTGTAAATATTGTAAATAAACAGTATGTGGTGACAATATGATGTCCGTCTGTCTGTGTCCGGGTCCAAGTTCACAATATATATATGTGAAGTATAAGCAATAAATGTATCATTTCAGGCATTTATAACCAGTTTACATGTCTCAACTTATTAAAAATGTGTATACAAAAAATTATTTTGTAGAATGAATTAATATGAACATTTACTTCAGTAATATACACATTATGTGTATGTTGCCTGCGCATCGTTCTGTGTAATTATTTCAATGAACATGTCTTATTGTCAAGCACATCTAGTATCACTATTTATTCCCCACTACACCGCAGCTGAATTTGAGCACACTTATACACGTATAAAAGTAATAATTCTTTACATTTATATAGCGCTTTTCTCACTACTCAAGGCGCTTTGCAAAAAGCAGGCAGGGAGGACAAATCCGTGATTGCCTTACTGAGAAGCAGCAGAGCTACCATTGTGCCACCTGCTCATAATACAAATAAAGACACCTGATAATTTTGAGTATTATTTTTTTTATTAAAAAAGTATCATAAATAAATAGTTTTATAAAGAACCTCTTTGGAGGAAACAGGGTAGGTAATTACTATTGTTATTTTTTCAGATCGGCAAACTGTATATTTTTTGGTGTGCCACAGAATTTTAGCAATTATTTAAGTGTGCCATGAGACAAAAAAGGTTGAAAATTGCTGCATTAGACTTTATTTCATATCTTTATTTCATCTATTCACTCTTTCACTTTTTAACCTGATTATTCTAATACGGTAATACAGGGTTTCAGGAAACCAGGAGGATATCATAATAGCAATAGACATAAAGAGGGAATAAATCAAGATGTTCTGAGCCAGAACCTGGACGTTGTATTGCATAATGCTGGTTATGAATTTTGCCAAAAGTCAGCTACTGTTCACATTTGTGAATTACAAGTTTCTAGCATTTATGGATTCTTAAACAACATAAAGGCTGAAAAACCCAAAATCAAGTATCAGTAGATCTTTGCCTTGGTATGTCATCTCACCATGATGATCAAGATCTGGGCTGTGTTTAACATCATGTCAGGAAAATGGAGAGAATCATAATGGAGTATCAAAGAATAGCTGACACTAATTAGCTATGGGCACTACAGTATATGAGGAGTAAAATAAGAGCAAAGTTTGGGAATACAGTATTGGCTTTCCAGAATGTTGACTGTTGAAATATATCATTATTGCATCCAATGGTCCAAAGGGAAGCCAATTCATTTGGACTAGAAGAAATTTAAGGAGTGTTTCATCACAGAGGATGAAACATGGATACATTACTATTGAGCCCAAACAACAACTGAAACAATGGAGGAGGAGAAGGAGGTTAGGAGCACACACTGATTCAGCGCATTGCCACACCCACCACATGACAAACCAACTCAGGTTCCCAGATTAGAGCCCGAGTGCAGCCATGCAATGGGTGACATCTCAGCACCACACTAGTTCAGATGGAATGAAACAAAGGAGGCATGGTAATTCTAATACACCAAAGAAACTCAAGTTCAAATCTAGTGCAAATAAGATCACTGCAAATTTTCTGATGTTGGTGTAATCAATATTAATTATATGCCTGGAAAGGCATACGAAACTGATCAAGAGGTTGGCTTTGCTGTTTTACACCAGTCAGTCATGGGTTGCAAAGGGTTTCAGTGAAACTGTGGATTCAAAGGGACGCCATACCCATTCAATTCTTCAGACCTGCACTGAGTGACTATCCCTTGTTCCCCAATATAAAAAGCTACATCCATAGGAGGGGTTACATCAAAGCTGCAAAAGAATGGTTAAAAAAAGCAAATTAATATATTTTATCTAAGTGGGACAGAAAAGTGTTGTACATGTTAAAACAAGTGTATATACAATATGTTCAAAATTTAAAATTGACTGAATTTACTGGTGTTTATTTTAATATGTCGGTCTCCAAATAGTATGGTCATCCCTTGTGTTGGGGCTCTGCTAAGTTGCAAACCAGAAAACTAAACCTAAAAACAAGCTGGGATCAGACAGATTTTCCATTTAAGAAATTTCATTTTAAAAATGAAACACTTCTGAATACTCATTGTTAACTTCACCTTGAACATTCATCTTTCGTAGTACAAAGCTGCTTTTTTAGACATTCCACCTGCTTCTCTTTGCTTCGCAGCTTGTTTCTCATAATTTCAATTTTAGCTTGCCATTTTTTGCCCTCTTCCCATCGAATTACTTCCTCTTTTGGTTCCTGAAAGACAGTTTATTAGAATTAACTCTCGTAAACAAACAAGACACACAATATCTGTAATAAACTATTTTTGTGCAACAGTGTAACACTTATAAATAACAACCATTCAAATGCTGAATGAGATTAGATGAGCACTAAATTAATAACGGCACAATATCTGAAAATAACTGATTTCAGATTGAATTCAAATCAACATATCTCTCTATTATAAAAAAAATCTTGGGAGGGAAACTAGGGAGACGAGACATGATCTTCTCTGAAGACATTTTGACGTCCTGCGAGAGACACTTTAATGTAACGTGAGACAAGGCAGGGAGACAACATTTAGACAAGTTCATGGACATCTAACCTAGTAGTTGTTAGAATGCTTTTGGTAGACACACTTTATGTGCTCCCAGCTCTGAAAACAATGACAAGCAATAAGCAGAACATGCAGCTCCTCCTTACCATGTGTTAAGCCAACCCCACCTCCCCCCTTCACAATGCGAGTGACAGAGACACGAAGTGGCAAAAGGACAGCTGCTGCACAGGCTTTTAAATGATCGATGCGCAGTGCGACAAACAGAACACGCAGCTTGCCAGCAGCAACAAGCCAGCAGATAATCTGAAAGCTTCTCCTTAGCATGCGTTCAAATACCCCCAAAACCCCCAACTTCACAATGCGAGTGACAGAGGCACGAAGTGGCAAAAGGACAGCTGCCGCACAGGCTTTTAAATGATCGATGCGCAGTGTGACAAATAGAACACACAGCTCGCCAGCAGCAGCAGCAAAAAGACAGCAGCTGATCCAACGGCATCTGCTTAGCGTGCGTTCAACTGCCTCCAAACGCGAGCAGCATTATACATCCTGCAAGAAAGAGATTTAAACACGCTCAGGGCCAGGAATAAAGGACAAGTATTGTTTTTTCAAAAGTTTTAAAGTGAAAATAATGCATATGTAATAATTCCCATGAAAATAATAATCTCTTTAAGTTGTATATATGGTAAACCAAACCCGGGGATGGAGCCCCCTAGTTACTAAAAAATTCAGTTTTCCCAGAAATTCACATGTCCTGTTTCTATAATGAATTGCATTGCGTGTTTGTACTTTTAACAAACTAGCATCTGTAATGTAGTCCCATTGCTCATAAAAATACAGGCTAACCAGTGAATACTGATGAGATTAGCTGCTGTTAGCATGCTTTCCAAAACAGAGATACAGTGAAATATCACATCATTTTTCACACTTTCAAAATGTGCAGGTATTGTGAGACCCACCCTTAATCTTGATTGCGATTGTTCTAAAGGCCTCCACACTTTTTGTGAGACTATAAAAATCATGATTTTTATTAGCACGCAATCAGTATAGAAATTAATACTTTTATCAAGGTAGCATTACACTGATTAGAAATTAGAGAAAAGATATCAACATTGATGCAAATTGTTATAACTTAATGTTGGGACTTTGATGATTTTTATAAGAATTTTTAAGGAAAAAGAGCAGTTAGAGGTTATTTGTCTTCTTCCATCCATCATCCATTTATCCATCCATCCATTTTCTAACCCGCTGAATCCGAACACAGGGTCACGGGGGTCTGCTGGATCCAATCCCAGCCAAAGGCAGGAGACAAACCCTGGGCAGGGTGCCAGCCCACCGCAGGACACACACACACTCACACGGGACAATTTAGGATTGCCAATGCACCTAACCTGCATGTCTTTGGACTGTGGGAGGAAACCCACGCAGACATGAGGAGAACATGCAAACTCCATGCAGGGAGGACCCAGGAAACGAACCCGGGTCTCCTAACTGCGAGGCAGCAGCACTACCCACTGTGCCACCATGCCGCTCTATTATTTGTCTTCTTTTATTTTAAAATTATTTTTCTTGGAGTCTAAGCGAATACCATCTTAGATCAAGGGGTTTCACTGGAAGAACATTAAACACTCATTACCAGCAGACAGACAGAATTCAGAAAGGCACAGAAGTGACGTTTTAAGTATTGGTTTTATGAAGAAGTCCATCCACAGAGAGTACAGAAGGCTCCTTTTTCTTCCTTGTGTTATTGGGAGTGATAAACTTATGGCCAAGTGATTATTCTAAATTCTTTTAGGAGATCAATTGAATATGTCAGGAAGAAGATTAAAATACCAGAATCACCAGAAGAAGTTCCTAGGCACTCAAGA
Source organism: Polypterus senegalus (assembly GCF_016835505.1). Lineage (NCBI taxonomy): Eukaryota > Metazoa > Chordata > Cladistia > Polypteriformes > Polypteridae > Polypterus > Polypterus senegalus. The sequence goes on from NC_053161.1 coordinate 132,539,618, forward strand.
TTTATGATTTTTCATTTTAGTTTGAAGGAGGGGGTTCATTTTGTTTAACAATATCTAACATTAACAGTTTTTTATCAGTATGCGATCCCTGGTTATTCTGGGACGTGGAAGCCGTTGTACATTTACTTCAGTAATTCTCCTGATAGTACCTGATGTGATTGTTTAAAGATTTAGGATTTATTTATGCAACACACAAGTCAAAATTTCCAAGAACAGGTCCACATATTTCATATTAGCATTAATTTGTCATTGCAGAAGTGAAATCTTTGCTTCAAAAATTAGACATTAACTTTCATTTTCAAAAGTGATCAAATAAGAATTTCATAAATCTACAAAGAAGGAGCAGCAACAAAAGCCTAGGCAAGACTCCAGTTTATTTGTATTCCCACAGAATTAGGCACAAGGTTGTATTTTACATTTACTGAAGGTATCACCTGCTGCAAGTAACTCTCGTTTTCCTAGTTAGACTAGTTAATACTTACTGTTTTCATTACTTTTTCTAGATAAATTAAAAACACATTCACCTGCAGAGAGGCACTTTCAGGTCCTTCACATCCTTACCCCCTTTCGAGACTGAAGCCTGTCTTCTGATGGACTGTGTTGTCTATATGCATATAGAAGGAGATGGTATAGGGCTGGTGGGTGCAATGCCATTCTGTTATGCACCCATATGCTGTGCTGCACAAATCAGTTAATGAATCAGTTCCGTCAGTACAAACAGTAGGTTGCACTTCATGGCTTCCCTTCATTAACAGGAGACAGATAAGATGGTTTTGGCATGTAGTCAAGGTTGCCTCGCATTAGTGGGTGTACAAAAACACATCCAACTGGGAGAAGACTGAATTGCAGACCTATTGACACAATCAATATTAGCAGGAGAGGAAATATTGAAGATGCAGCAAAAAGAGTTCAAATGTACCTGGATAAGGTCTAAGACTGGACAGATGCCTAAAAAGAGACTTTTAACATAGAGATGTACAAAGTTTTATTTGACTAGGGGGCTCTGCCAACTGTTTGCTTTGCTCGCCCACCCCTGTCTTTGGTTTACCAGATATACAATTTAAAGAGATTGTTATTTTCATGGGAATTGTTACATATGCATTATTTTCACTTTTACTTTAAAAACTATTGTAAAAAAAATACTTGTCCTTTATTTCCAGCCCTGGGCATGGTTGCATCTGTTTCTCACAGAACGTATAACGCTCCTCACATTGTGAAGGTGGGAGGGGGTGGCTGAACGCATGCTAAGGAGATGCCATCGGATCATCTGCTATCTTTCTGCTGCTGGCGAGCTGCCTGTTCTGCTTGTCGTATGTCATTGTTTTAAGAGCTGGGAGCACATGATGTGTGTCTTCCAAAAGCAATCCAACAACTGCTAGGTTAGATGTCCGAGGACTTGTTTTAAATGATGGCTCACTGCCTTGTCTCGCATGACGTTGTAAAAACAATATTTGTCCTTTATTTCCAGCCCCGGGCGTGGTTAAATCTCTTTCTTGCAGGATGTATAACGCTGCTCGTGTTGTGAAGGGGGAGCAGCTGTCGTCACGCTGTCCGTCGGTCATTTTAAATCCTGTACAGCCGCTGTCCTTTTTGCCACTTCGTGTCTCTGCTGCTCACGTTGTGAAGAGGGGGGGTTAGGGTGGCTGAACACACGCAAGGAGAAGTGGTCGGATCATCTGCTGCAAGCTGCATGTGTCGCTTGTCATTGTTTTAAGAGCTGGGAGCAAGTTAAAGTGTCTCTCGTGGGACTTCAAATTGTCTTCTGAGAAGATCATGTCTCGTCTCCCTAGTTTGCCTCTCCAAGATTTTTTTTATAATAGAGAGAAATTAAAAGAAACAAAAATGTACCCTATAGGAAGATAGAAGTGAAAATTATGAAGGCCTTATATTGAAGAAAGGTGCACAATAAATGAAAACACTGTAATGAAATCTTAACTTACGTAATCTCCCCAAATCAATTTAAAGGGCATTATTACATCTTGCCTGAAGAAGGGGCCTGAGTTGCCTCGAAAGCTTGCATATTGTCATCTTTCTCGTTAGCCAATAAAAGGCATCATATTGTTTGACTTCTCATTACATCCATAATGGCTAACATGGTACAACACCCTAGTACTAAGGGCATTAAAAGAAACTGTAGAAACTGCACTGTGTGTAGTCCTGGTCATTAGACCTCAAAAAAGACACGAGTAGCTGCAGAGAATGGCAACAAGACACATCCCTAGATCAAAGGACACACTATCGAGCATAAGGAAATGATAAGTAGTGAAAATAGTGTACAGGAACACATAAGGAGGGTGGCTTTTAAAGACTAGCTGAATTAAATAATGGGATAACTTGGCATTTGTTAAACAAATCAGATTGATGAACTGAGCAGTGTCCCCTTGTTTGATTTCACCTCTAATTTATTTTTAATTTTACATTAAAGAGTTAATGTTAGTTAAAAAATACTACTTTCTGTTTTGGTTATCATCTGCTTAAACTATAAACACAATATCAACCATTAGTCCCGTACAAACTTTACGGACCCTTACTAGACTTGATATTATTTTGGCAGAATTAAGCGGATGGGACTGACAAGTTTTGCTGGGCTGAATGGCGATTTTTGGTCAAGATTGTTTTAAAGTTTGCAGCTCATAGCTGCTCACTTACTCACCGGATCTTCTTTCACTGCTTTTTTAACCACATGCACCGATGTGCCTTTGCTTGCCAGTTCAGCTTCTAATGTCCTCACTTTCTTCTGCAGCTGCTCCAAGGCATGCAGTTTTCTTCTGGCATCGGACTGTACCTGAAAAAACCAATGACATGAAATAGAATACATTTCATTAAGTCCAGGACAACCAGTTTGTTCTTGGTTTAACTCTGGGATAGACAAAGATGCATTATGAAAGCAAGCAAGGTAAAATGTGACATTTACATACATTTCTAGACAGAACATGACAATTTAAAATTAAAAGTATCTATCAGAATTTGTGATTGTAGTTTAGTATGTCTTATCTCCTTATACAAGTAATATAAATTGACTGAAAATGTAAGCATTTCAGGAAGGATTCATTCACGAAGAATGTTGTTATTTTCCTATTGTCTTTTATATTTGAGATTTCATGAATCCTGGTGGAAATTCCGAAATCTTGTATAGAATACTATATTAAAGAAAAGTTAAATACCTCCAAAGAGATGCTGAGGTCTAAGTGAAAATTAGTGATGTGACATGGCCTGTCGCAGGTCAATCAAGAGGATCGGGCCTGATCAGCCAAGCTCCTCCACAGCACAGGGTTCCAGGTCAGCAGATGCTTATCCCAGTCCTCAGCAAATCAGCAAGCATGGTTAGAAATGAGGGCCCATCACATTCACACCACAAAGCAAAACCAGGGTGTTGTTTGTCATCTTAGTGTGAATCTCAGACACAAATGTCATGCTTGCACTGATGCCAACTGGCCATGTCATGGCACCAGAGGAGCTAGTGGAACGTCATAGGGTGAATGCTCATGACATGATGAATCTGACAATTGTGACCAGATATGAAAGTAATCAACAAAAGTAACAGAAGACTGCAGAAGATGTGAATGATCTGTGCAAGGAGATATAGAATGTGGGAATGCTTATATGATTGTGTCAAGGTAAAGCCAAGAAAAAACTTAAGAAATGGGAGGTAATGTAAATAGTAAAACAAGCAACAAAATCAACAAAATACAGAATAAAATGAAAGTATTAGAAGCTCAACTTGAGTATTTAAAATATATACTTATGACCCACATAGATTAATTGGATCAAATATAAACACTGCTAGTGAAAAAGTAACTACTTCAGAAGTGCAAAACACTCCATACAATTTTTTTAAGTCTGATGATAAATAAAGAAGGAAAATATTTGTGGACTTGTGGGTCTATTGGAAACAACAGAATCCAGTAATCCAGTGAAATTCTTTTCAAAATTCAATATAAAATCCTTGGAAATTACATCAAAGTAAACCACAGAAGTTATAAGTATATATTTGCCTTCCTAGAACTTTGCTCCCAAGATTCTTTATGCTTAGATTTGACAAACTCCTGAATAAAGAAACATGCTACTTCACATTAGAGAGAATAGGGAGATTTTGTTTTACAAAATCAGCTCCATGTAATTTCATATTCCTTGGCTAGAAAGAGGATAGCATTTTGACTTTAAACAGTTGCCTGTGAAATGTGAACATTAAATAAATGGTTTTTGATCCTGGAAAGCCTCAAAGTTATTGTGGATGGTCACTACCACATCTACAACTGCCCAGAGGAAACTAGTAAAATTAAAAAGAATAACTCTACAATTTTTAAAATTAGTTTGGTATATCAAATCTTGAATTAGAACAAACTGCAAGTGGGATGTTTCATGTCTGCGTTAGACAGTAAACTCCAAAAAGGGAATGCAAGGAAAAAACCAGTAGTCTGAGTGTTTCTTGTAATATTTATTTTGATTAATATAATGTTTTCTTCTTCTCATACTTCACCTGTTTTGGGAAGACAATTGCATGTACAGTATATATATGTATGAGTATATGTATATTAATATATCATATATCAAAACAGAGCTAAAGATGCCATGTAGGACTATCCAGATAAATAACAGATCAATGCTGTGCTCTTATATGAAGGTCATATAAGCTTTAGCTCAGTGGGATAATGATGTTCTATATTACCTCAAATTGGAAAATATCACATTTTTTATGGGGATGTGTTCAGATTTTTTTCAGAAATTGGCAAAATCTCATTATTGTAATTGCAGCGTAAGCATGTCAAGCCTCTGCAGAAATTTTCTTTTTTATTTACTATGAAGAACCATGTTAAATACTGTAGATGTCTCTAGCCATACAGAGCACTCTGAGTTGGCTGGAGGTTGACTGCTGTATTTTGCTTTATGGATTATATATTGTGTTCTTTAAATAAAAAGGATATTATTTTTAGTTTATTAATTCCTTGCCTAGGTATAGTACCAAAACCTTAGGTACAGTAGTGTTAAAAGAACAGCGAACATTACAATAAAGCAAAGTGAGAGTTACAATAAATAACATCATTTACAACGCATTACTACAGCAATCTATTCCTAATTCTGAATACACATAGTAAAAACTCTAAAGTGCAATTTTCACCTGTGTGTTGTAACTGAGCTTCTTAATCTTCTCCTTTAACTCTTGATTTTGTCTGAGTAAATCTGTTCTTTCAGCGTCCACTTTTCTTAAACACATCTGAGTTTTCTGCAGCTCTATGTTTATGTCCTCCATCTGTGATTTTAATGTGATTTCTTCATTTTTACTTATTTGCAGGTTCTCTCTCTCAGTATGTAGCTGTTCTTGTAGGTTATCCATGCATAACTAGTAATATAAAATTAGATAAATAACAGACATAAACATATTTAAAGTTTAGCATTATAACATCAGTGTTATATATTGAAGAGTTTTTTTCTTTAAATTGTGTGAGCTTCAGAGCTCTTTTGTCTTCATATGTGTATATACTTTATACAGTATATTTAAATTTGAAATTGGTGAAAATGGAAACTGTGACATAACAAAGGTATTATCTGATTTCAACCAAGTTTGGCATGCCTCATTCATATGAGTACCTTGGTAAATAACTAAAGTTTCAACGGGTGTGGATTGACAACAGACAGAAAAAGTCTAGGCTCTCTCTGACTGATGTGTTCAGGAAGACATATGGTAGAAAAAAAGATGATTAATAAGCCTGTGTAGTAGTGAAACAGGACAGTGAGGAGGGCCCTGTCCTGCTCCCTATTCCTGATGTCACGCTTCCCCCTTCCCTTCGGCCCGCAGCCTCTATCTCGGATTAGTGTGAATATATCTCCCCTGCAAGTGAGCTATGATTCTTAGCGTGATAACAGAAGTTGCAAAATCAACCTGAATATTCAAGCAAATTCTAGAAAAAAACTTGATCTAAATCCGTTAAATAGTCCTCTTGTTTCCTAGCTATGCAGAGGCTGGCATGTGAGTGTGGAGGGTCCTAACCCACTCCCCTTGGCCCACTGCGTGTTTCTTGTATTTGCTCAAATAAATTGGTACCACAAGCACAAAATCAACTGGGAACATTCAAGCAAATTATAGAAAAAAATGATAGAAAAAAACCCAATCTAAATCCATTAAGTAGTTTTCTCGTGAAAAGCGGACCGACATACAGACAGACAGACAGATGCTGGATTTTACATAGAGAGAGATTACAGTGGTGCTTGAAAGTTTGTGAACCCTTTAGAATTTTCTATATTTCTGCATAACTATGACCTAAAGCATCATCAGATTTTCACTCAAGTCCTAAAAGTAGATAAAGAGAAACCAGTTAAACAAATGAGACAAAAATATTATACTTGGTCATTTATTGAGGAAAATGATCGAATATTACATATTTGTGAGTGGCAAAAGTATGTGAACCTCTAGGATTAGTAGTTAGTTTGAAGGTGAAATTCAAGTCAGGTGTTTTCAATCAATGGGATGACAATCAGGTGAGTGGGCACCCTGTGTTATTTAAAGAACAGGGATCTATCAAAGTCTGCTCTTCACAACACATGTTTGTGGAAGTGTATCATGGCATGAACAAAGGAGATTTTTTGAGGACCTCAGAAAAAGAGTTGTTGATGCTCATCAGGCTAGAAAAGGTTACAAAACCGTCTCTAGAGTTTGGACTCCACCAATCCATAGTCAGACAGATTGTGTACAAATGGAGGAAATTTAAGACCATTGTTACCCTCCCCAGGAGTGGTCGACCAACAAAGATCACTCCAAGAGCAAGGCGTGTAATAGTCGGCGAGGTCACAAAGGACCCCAGGGTAACTTCAAAGCAACTGAAGGTCTCTCTCACATTGGCTCATGTTCATGTTCATGAGTCCACCATCAGAAGAACACTGAACAGCAATGGTGTGCACGGCAGGGTTGCAAAAAAAACATTGCTGCTTGTCTGCAGTTTGCTAAAGATCACATGGACAAACCAGAAGGTTATTGGAAGAATGTTTTGTGGACGGATGAGACTAAAATAGAACTTTATGTTTTAAATGAAAAGCGCTATGTCTGGAGAAAGGAAAACACTGCATTCCAGCATAAGAACCTTATCCCATCTGTGAAACATGGTGGTGGTAGTATCTTGGTTTGGGCCTGTTTTGCTGCATCTGGGCCAGGACGGCTTGCCTTCATTGATGGAACAATGAATTCTGAATTATATCAGAGAATTCTAAAGGAAAACGTCAGGACATCTGTCCATGAACTGAATCTCAAGAGAAGGTGGGTCATGCAGCAAGACAACGACCCTAAGCACACAAGTCATTCTACCAAAGAATACTTAAAGAAGAATAAAGTTAATGTTTTGTAATGGCCAAGTCAAAGTCCTGACCTTAATCCAATCGAAAAGTTGTGGAAGGACCTGAAGCGAGCAGTTAATGTGAGGAAACCCACCAACATCCCAGAGTTGAAGCTGTTCTGTACGGAGGAATGGGCTAAAATTCCTCCAAGCCGGTGTGCAGGAATGATCAAAAGTTACCAGAAATGTTTAGTTGCAGTTATTGCTGCAAAGTGGGGTCACACCAGATACTGAAAGCAAAGGTTCACATACTTTTGACACTCACAAATATGTAATATTCAATCATTTTCCTTAATAAATATATGACCAAGTATAATATTTTTGTCTCATTTGTTTAACTGGTTTCTCTTTATCTACTTTTAGGACTTGAGTGAAAATCTGATGATGCTTTAGGTCATAGTTATGCAGAAATATAGAAAATTCTAAAGGGTTCACAAACTTTCAAGCACTACTGTATGTGACTTAATTAAAAATAATCTGTCAATAACAGTTGTTTTCCCTTTCATTCCTTAACAAATGAAAAATATATTGCTTATCTAGGTACCTACCACTCTTGATGTGAAACACGATTATCACAACCCAGTAGTAGTCCAGAAGAAGATGTTTCTGTTTAGATTAAGCCTTTTACTGTACAGGACAACTTTTTTGGTACTTTAAAATGAAGCCTTTAGAGTTCACTCCAGTAAAAAGATTACTGTCAATGGTTGGTTGGGTTAAAATACAGATTGTTTAACTCCTTCACTCTTAAATATGACTGTGTCTGATAAGTTTTCAATTGACACATGTGCAGTGACAGGACACCAATGTGAAGGTGTTGTAATACGAAACAAAACATGAAACACGGTATGACATTGATCCAAAAGTTACAGAAAAAACTGTGAATGAAATCTGTTTTTTACAAAATGTAACGTGGAAACACTTTCACTTAAGAACACAAAACAGACGATCGCCACCTTGTTCATTTTTTAAAAATTTGTCGCTAGTCACTTTTTCTAGCATCTATCTATTATATCGTTGTGTGCCAGTTTGCATCTAAGTGATGGGTGTGGTTTATTTTTAAACACATTACATCATATATATTTTAGGTTTTAGTTATGCTGCAGGAGATTTATTGAGGAGATTACTCAATAAAAACTCACACTAACATTTGGCGTACATAGAAACTCCAGACATACACTGACCAGACAGCAGGTACTCGGGGCTATGAGGCGATAGCCACTGTACAAGATGGCTGCCTACAATACTGTGCATCAAGCAGTGGCAGACCTACATTTTTGAATTGTTATTGGGGCTCCGTCACAACCTGCAAGAAGGTTTGGGTAACTAGGGGTAACTTCAGTGGGATTGTTCCACGACAGATCAACACAGTTTTGTTTTTATTTAATTTAATTTAAGCAATATGGACTAAAGTCGCTTCTGGGCCCCCTCCAGGATTAGGGACTCTAAAGCTAAAGCTTCATTAGTTTCATAGTAGATCCACCAATAATATTAAGTATAAGAATCACAAGCATTCCATCAAAATGGTGACCCCTAAGGGAGCAAGTGCATATGCTTCCTCTACTATCAGCCATGTCAGGGAAGTGACAAGGCCGGAGAACCTGTGACACTAGAATAGGAAACACAGATACCTGTAGTTTTAATTACTCATACTGACTTGGACTGACATCACCACAAACACCATATAATATTGACAAATTTGTAAGTGTACTCTACCTTCATCCTCATAGTCTGCTTATCAACCAGTTGCTGAATGTTAAGGTTTTCTTTTTTTTGAGCTTCATTTGCAATTATTTGTTGTTCTGCAATTTCTGTCATTTCCGATCTCAGTTGTTGCAATGCTTTACTTAGCTCCTTAACAATAAAAAGTAAACATCAGAAAAGATATGGAACCTTATCTTTTGTTCTTTGTTGTGATTGAAAACCTACCTTACCTTTTGCTGTTTTTCTTTAACAGCTAACTGACTTTTAAGCCTTTCCACCAAAGACTGAAATGAAATAGGGGGTGTCCTGGCATTTATTTCTTTTTGTGCCTCCAGTTCATCTTTTAAATAGCGCATCTCTTTGTCCACCTTTGAGAGTAAATTACGAAGTTCCGCTGCTGCTTCTTTCAGTTTTGTTACTTCATTCCTATGACTTATTTCAAGCCTAAATACAAATAAATTGTTTATATGTCTATATTAGGTAACATACAGAATAAAGGAAATCATTCAAAGAATTGGAAACATTATTCAGATAATCTACAACCTTTGTAACACACCCGCTGTTATGTTACAGAGTAGCCCAGATTTTCAGAATTGTACTATTTTCAAAGGAATTTATTAAATAGAAATATCTTAAAATGTTAATTTGTTGATGAAATAATTAAATCTGAAATCATTTTTATACATACAAATAACACACACATACAATGCCAAAATTAGTTTACTCAGTATTTTACCTAAAAGGGATATTTCAAATTTTCCTATTTAATTTTTTGTTGAGCATAACATTTAGCAAAGCCAGTCCCTTCATGTCAAAGGCTTTGAAAATGTTGTCTGTTAAATGTAAACTGATTAGCAAATAAAGTAGCTCTGTATAATTAAATAATTTAAAGTAAAGGGTCTGATATTGATTTTCTGACTTACACTTTGCTTTAAAAAATACATGTGCCATTCCTTTAGTCAGGGTCTCAAATGAATTATTCAGTTTAAATGACATTTGGCATGATTATTAGCAATCGATATGCTACAAGCTAAAATTCCCCCTGCAGATTTTGCTTTACTGAGATAAATACATGCAGCACTGATATGTACAGTTTATTTAAGTATTACCAGGGCATCAACATTACCAATTTATTGCTTTAGGTAGAGAAAGATCCTTTTAGACACATCATGAAGTATAGGGAGAAAGTTATTTTCAATGATGAAGTTTAAATATCACCAAAAAGTGAGAAGCTTCTGGTTTTCCTGACTGTGAAAGGTCTTACTCTAACACTCATCAATGATATTTATAACTTTTGCTTCTAGCATTCAAAATGTAATTATCCCCTTGTTAATAGGACCATTTCAGATCTCAGTTTAAATAGGTGTTATCAAATGAATAAGGCACCTATAAAACTAACAGTACAACAAAGCTTACATATATTCTGAGAAAAAGTAGACGTAACATTATTGGGCTAATGTACAGCAGCTCACAAACAACACTTACCTATTACCAAAGTCTTATAATTTTAAAATAATAAGTCAGTGTTTCCCAAACTCGGTGCTGGGGACCCACTGTGGCTGTAGGTTTTTGTTCCAACCAGCTTGTTTTTAATTGGACTATTTAATTGGATATTATAATAAAAAAATCCTGGGACGAGACTTTTTAGCCTGGGACAAAACGTGACTTTTTCAGAGAGACTTTATGCCAAGAGATTTAACAGCACCCAGGGTCAGAAATAAAAGACAAAGAGTAGATGACAAAGTAGAACGTCGTAAAGAATTCCAAAACGTTGGCACAATAAACATGCAGAGCAGGTTAGAGATAATGAAAGTACTAAAATTCAAAAGTCTCAAAAAATGATAGTAAAGATTGAAACAAATGGAAATTATTACTCAGTGAAATAACAGAACAACGAAGAGATCAAATATATGGACAAAGACAAAAGTATGTAGATATTGTTTGGCTGTAAACTTTAAGTCGGAGACATGTAGATCATCTAATTCGTGTTCATCAGGGAAAAGTAGTGTTTTCTTCCCAATGAAGAGGCGTATCTACGAGAATTAAAAGATTTTTTATTTGGTGAAAGTGAAATAAACATACACAAGCGGCAGAGACGCAAAGTGGCTGGCCTGTTGGCGAGGGAAGCGAGCAGGAGGCAAAGCCCCCTAGTATATATATATATATATACACATATGTATACATATATATATATATATTAAAATGTACCAAACTGTTATATGAGAATAATGTATTTTTTTTCTTTTTAACAGTATTTTCATCTTGGTTTTCATTCTACATTTCCAGGTGTTCTAATTGTTTAATTAATCCATTATTTACTAATTAGTGGGTCTGACGCTAAAGTAGTTGCAGCCTTTCATGATTCAGTGTTGTTTGCCAGCGTGTCTGCTCTGCTCGTTTTTAATTGTCATTAATAAGACACAACGGAGTAGAACTGCACAGAGAAAGGGCAAAATATAATGACATTAACAAAAGACAGTTAATCATTTAAATCTATAGAAAAGCAGAAATATTTCTAAATGTCTTATAAATGTAAAACTCATGCTGCTATTCTTTTCTAAATGTAGAATAAGAGAAAAAAATATGAGGTAATTAAATGAGCTGAGTGTTATCAGGTGTTGTCAGAAGAAGAAGAATTTGGTTGGAACAAAAATCTGCTGCCACAGTGGGTCCCCAGGACCGAGTTTGGGAAGCACTATGCTAAGTAATATGAAGAGGAAAACTGACTCTAAAATTCTTCAGTATTAGGCTGTTAAAACTGCTGTATTACTAAAACACATTTTCTTTATAATGCTGCAGCAAGGCTCATCACTAGCTCTAGCTCATAGATCTGATCACTTTCTATTTAATTATAGAGCTGATTAAAAAAAAAACTCCTTTTGAGTATTAGTGGACCCTGTAGCGGCCTGGTAATGAAGTTGTATCGATGTTATGGCTACAGACTACATCATCTTGCAGATTATACATTTTATTTCTTTGAACACTGTTTTTAATACTGTTTGGATGTTTTTATTTATGCAATTAAGGCCATTTATGCAAAAGTAACTCAAATTTGCCCTAGATTGTAGATACAATACATGCACTTTACAGATGTCATGTATGCATTATTTATGTTTTTTTTATTGTTATTACAGATTATTATATATTATTAGTTGCTTGTTTTTATTTTATTGGTGCTTTGATGATTTGGGCATTTTTGTCTCCATTGTATGTGTGTTGGTTTCACGAGTGCCGTCATTTGGGAGCTTCGGGTAGGTAGTCTGCTGTACAATGCAGGCAGTGTGGTGTAGTGGTTAGGGCTTTGGACTTCAAACCGCACTGCTGACACTGTGTGACCATCAGCAAGTCAAAGAAGTATCAGGCGTGCTAATTGATAATGTTCTTGACATAGTAAATTCGTCACTAGATACTGGGGTCTTCCCAGACTGTCTTAAGACTGCTGTAGTTAAACCCCTACTTAAGAAACATAATCTTGACCCCTCGGCTCTTGAAAATTTTAGACCCATCTCTAACCTGCCCTTCTTAAGTAAAGTTCTAGAGAAGGCAGTCATTATGCAGTTAAATGACCACCTAAATAAACATGCTATTCTTGATAAATTTCAGTCAGGTTTTAGAACAAATCACAGCACAGAAACTGCACTCGTTAAAGTAGTAAATGACTTGCGGGTAAATGCAGACAGAGGCCATTTATCTGTTCTCATCCTCTTAGATCTGAGTGCTGCATTTGACACCATTGATCACAACATTCTTAGAAATCGCCTTAGTCAATGGGTGGGCCTCTCTGGCAGTGTCTTAAATTGGTTTGAATCCTACCTGACAGGGAGAAAATATTTTGTTAGTTGTGGGAATTACAACTCGAAGACACATGATATCCAATATGGTGTTCCACAAGGCTCTATCCTGGGTCCGCTGTTATTCTCAATCTACATGCTTCCGTTAGGTCAGATTATCTCAGGGCACAACGTGAGCTACCACAGCTATGCTGATGACACACAGCTGTACTTATCAATAGCACCTGATGACCCCGATTCTATTGATTCACTAACACAATGTCTGACTAGTATCTCAGAATGGATGAATAGTAATTTTCTCAAGTTAAATAAAGAGAAAACTGAAATTTTAGTGATCAGCAATAATGGATACAATGAGGCTATTAGAAATAAACTGGATACATTAGGATTAAAAGTCAAGACGGAGGTAAAAAGCTTAGGGGTGATTGTTGACTGTAATCTGAATTTTAAATCACATATTAATCAGATCATTAGGACAGCATTTTTCACTTAAGAAACATAAGTAAAGTTAGACCTCTTATATCACTGAAAGATGCTGAGAAATTAGTTCACGCGTTTGTTTTCAGTCGACTAGATTACTGTAATGCACTCCTCTCAGGACTACCCAAAAAAGAAATAAATCGTTTGCAACTAGTGCAGAATGCAGCTGCTAGAATCCTAACTAGGAAAAGAAAATCAGAACACATCACACCAGTCTTAGTCACTACACTGGTTACCTGTGTCATTCAGAATTGACTTTAAAATTCTGCTTATGGTTTATAAAGCCTTAAATAATCTCGCCCCATCTTATATATCGGAATGTCTGACACCTTATATTCCAAATCGTAACCTCAGATCCTCAAATGAGTGTCTCCTTAGAATTCCAAGAACAAAACTTAAAAGAAGTGGTGAGGCGGCCTTCTGCTGCTATGCACCTAAAATCTGGAATAGCCTGCCAATAGGAATTCGCCAGGCTGATACAGTAGAGCACTTTAAAACACTGCTGAAAACACATTACTTTAACATGGCCTTTTTATAACTTCATTTTAATCGTAATTTAACTTAATCCTGATACTCTGTATGCTCAATTCATCATAATAACTATTCATGGTGGCTCTAAAATCGTTACTGACCCCTACTCTCTTTTCTGTTTCTTTTTCCGGTTTCTTTGTGGTGGTGGCCTGCGCCACCTCCACCTACTCAAAGCTTCATGATGCTCCAACAATGATGGACGGATTAAAAGGAAGAAGTCTACGTGACCATCATCATCATCAAGCCTTTCCGTGAGAATCCTAAATCCAAAGAGGACTGTTTCATTTATGTTAGGTAGAATGCCCAGAGGGGACTGGGCGGTATCATGGTCTGGAATCCCTACAGATTTTATTTTTCTCCAGCCGTCTGGAGTTTTTGTTTTTCTGTCCCCTGGCCATTGAACCTTACTCTTATTCGATGTTAATGTTGATTTATTTTTTATAATTATGTCTTTCATTTTTCTATTCTTTAATATGTAAAGCACTTTGAGCTACTGTTTGTATGAAAATGTGCTATATAAATAAATGTTGTTGTTGACATGTCTGTCCATCAGCAAGTCACATGACATGTCTGTGCTCCAGTGTAAACAATTGTTCCATAAATTATGTAAGTTGCCTTGGATAAAGGCATCAGCCAAAGAAGAAAATGTAAACATTGCTATGTATGTGGTGTCTGCACATCGTGACGCCATCATAGTCATTCTATAAAAGATTGCTGTGATCACCACACAGTGTCTAGACTTTGTGAAAACCTAGTGAAGGCTTCAGCAGAGCATTGTGCTAAAGCAACTAATAAATTAAAGTGTGGAATCTGGTTTTGACTATCCTTAAATGTCATGTTTCAAGTAGTCTTTTGAATTTTGGTGAATAATCCTAATATGCTGTGTACCATCTGCTGCAATGAGGTGGCCATTTTTCTGTCCCTCAAGAAAAACCAAGATCTCTGCCACGTTTACTTTTAAAATTGTCCAAGGGAGCTTGCGTGGAAACTTTTAAAAATGAACTAAAAATGAAAGAAGCTCACAGGAGCTAGTGGTGTGAATTGCATAAAACAGTACTCACAACAATATAAAAGTTAACAAGCAGAGTACAGATGTGTCCAGCTCCAGGCCTGGAGGGCCACAATGGCTGCAGGTTTTCATTCTAACCATCTTCTTAATTAGTGACCACTTTTTGCTGCTAATTAGCTACTTTTGCTTAAATTAGCAGCTAAACAATAATGAGACATAAAACAAGCCATCACCTGACCAGCTCACCTTTGTCCATCACCCAATATCTGAAAATAAAGAAAGATGAAGGTCTCAATAAGGTTGATTTCTCAGGTCACTATGACATTTTGACGGTGGTCTTAGAAAAAACAGAAAATCAACAGTTTTGGAAATGTCTGCTGTGGCAGAATGGGAGCAGCAACAAGCCATGGAATTAAATAATGGGTTTAATTAACAGCAAGAATCGACTTCTCATTCATTGTTTGGAATGAAATTGGTTGGAGTTTAAATCCTCAGTTTAGCCGGTCAGCTGTTAGCTTGCTTCTCATTTCTGTTTTGCTGCCATTTAATGAAGAAAATAATTAATTCAGAGGGCTGAATCCCTAAAAACAGGCTATAAAGTGAAGGAAAAGAAGTTAATTAGCAGTGAAAACTGGTCAGTGATTAGGAAAAAGGGGTAGAATGAAAACCTGCATCCACTGCTGCTCACCAGGATTGGAGTTGGACATCCCTGGAATATAATAAAGAAACAAAAGAATATTTAGCACCATAGTAATTTTATCCTTTTCTGAATTGTTCGCAGTTACAGAAATATACCTCACTTCGATCTGATGCTGTTCTAGTGGAAATATGAAATAAGAGAAAATGTATTCATTTACCCCCTTATTCAATATTATAACTTTATATAGATGACAATAATATTAAATCCACTGTTAGAATATTAAAGATAATTACAAATTAGTCTGTCTTGGGATTATGACCCAAATGTTCAAACAACATAAGTTGTGTTGCATTTGTATAGTGGGTAGGGAATAAATTAAAAAATATTATTTGAAGAATTGAGAATTGGCACCGCTAATGAAGTCACAAACTCAATGGCAACTTCCAGCAATTATTATCACATGAAACTATTAAGCAGTATCTGCGTCACTCTTAGACATTTTACCAAATGAATTAATGCCTCAAAAACTTTTAAAGAATGTATGGATTTTTGAAAATGGTAATGCCAAAATAATTACTTGGATTTCTGTTTCTCATGCTCTTTTATTTTTTCAAAAGTGATTTGCTTCTGCTTATCCAGTTCTGCTGTTGTTCTTTTTAGCTTTTCTGCAAATACAGAAAGTGAATTCTCCTGCTCCGCTAAAATTAGCTCCATTTCTGCAAATCGAGCCAAATTTCTGGATGTGGGAAGTGAAATGGTTCGTGTCTTTATTAATTCCTTTAGAGAAAAAGGACAACAAAATTACTGTATGATTTAGTTAAAAGTTAACATTATTTTTAAAAGATCTCCAATTATCAAAGTCATTTTAAAAACACAAGTATTTAAATGAACTCAGTAATTTTTTCCATTCATATCAGGGATGTAAGCTTTCGCCTTATAATAGTACTTGACTATCTAAATTTATAGAGTGGAACCTCGGTTTGCGAGCATAATTTGTTCCAGAAACATGCTCACGGTCCAAAGCACTCGTATATCAAAGCGAATTTCCCAATAAGAAATAATGGAAACTCAGATGATTCGTTCCACAACCTAAAACTATTCATATAAAAATGATTAATACAAAATATAAAGTAAAATTACATAAAACAAATTAACCTGCACTTTACCTTTGAAAAGAATCATGGCTGGTGTGAGTGAGTTTCTAAACTCTTGTGGGATTCCACCCAACGGGACGACACGCCGAAGAGAGACCCAAAGCAATAGCAGTCTCCCAGCGCTGTAGCAGTTCACCGTAAAAGCGTATCCAAAAAGATCACAGACATGCTATAAGCGCCTGCCGTCGATGGATGATACAAGGAACAAGGAACATTATAAATGCACAGGGCACAGTACTACTTGGCAACGACCCTGCCTGACTGCTGTGTCAGTGTATAGGAGAGTGGCAGATCCTACTACAATAAATAACTGCGCTGTTGCTCTTTCAAGCTGAATAAAGCTGGTGTTGTTAAAGTACTGAGACTCAGCTTCGTGTTTTGTGTGCGCAAGACGGGGACTCGCACGTCACAGCACACACACACGCGCATGCACACACACACACAGTCACAATGCTGTAGTAAACAGTATGCGCTCGTACGGATGTTGACTATATGAGTGAGGCACACCGACTCAGACAGAGAATAGGAGACGATTGCCCATGAGAGAGAGAGAGACACACACACACAAGCACGTGCGGGGGAGAGAGAGAGAGAGAGACACACACAGACACGCGTGCATGCGTGAGAGAAGAAGTATCAGCTCAGTTGTGATCACGTGACGCTCAGTAGACAAAGCGTATATGTACTACTCGTATTGCAAGACCTTGCTCATTTCTCAAGTCAAAATTTATTAAAAATTTTAGCTCATCTTGCAAAACACTCATAAACCAAGTTACTCGCAAACCAAGGTTCCACTTTACTGGGATATATAAGCGATTTTATAAAGTAGCACTTAATAACAATTCAAACCATTGCCGATTGCTTAAGCATGTGGAGAGAAGTGTCCGACTGCAAATTCAGTTTCTGAAGTAAAAGCGAAAGCTCTTCTGAATGCTTCTTTGCAATATCTTCTTGCTCCTGCAACCAGAAAACATGTAACTAACAAGTTGCTGTTGAAAACACACGAAGAAAAGAAAAAAAAATGTAATTAGCTGGGATGTGGATTTAGAAAAAAAAATCAAGTAATACAGAATCAAAACAAACCAAATACTCACCCACAGTAAATAAGTCTACAGCCCAGATATTCTAATGTCATATTTAAACTTTTACAGTCCAGCAGATTAAAATGAAAAATACATTTCAACTGTTGCATTTAGGGACTGTAAGCAGGTAAAGACAAGGCTTTTACATTCATTGCTTAGTTATAGGATGTTAACTTACTAGGTTGGTTAACCTGTTTGACATTAACCCTGAGCATAACTTGGAATTCTTTGCACGAGTCACATTCAGGGTGATGAGTCCACTTTATGTTTTTAAGCCTGAAAAATGCTTGGGAATGAATTCTGCTGCCATCTATTGGATGAAACAACATCATGCTGCAAAAAATGGCTACTCCATTATTTCTGTTTCTATGCAACTCTAAAGTAACTCAGCAATATTCATGAGTGGGATGGAGCCTCCAACTAAAAACAAAAAGGTAAAAGAAAGGTCGTAAAGACAGTTCTAGTGCAGTTTTGCACTGTATTTATGTTCATATTTTAGTATTTATATTTTTTGTTACACACAATAACATTTTTTCTTGTTGAAACAAATTCAACATTTTTGGCTTGTTTTTCATGGGGTAAAAGTAACACTAAGGAGGCTACATACCCAAAGAATGAAACGAATGATATACAGTATTTGTAAAATGACCTGCCATGATCAAGGAGCCTTTCTTGATACAGTATATCAATATGACACATACAGATCTAGAAGAAAAATGCTGAAAAATGCTTCAGATAGATAGATAGATAGATAGATAGATAGATACTTTATTAATCCCCAAGGGAAAATTCACATACTTCAGCAGCAGCATACTGATTAAAACAATATTAATTAAAGAGTGAAAAAAAACACAATGCAAATTTAAAAATGCAAGGAGAGAGTGTGAGGCAGGTATAAAAGTCTATAATCTTGTGTAGTGTTAACGTTTACTCCCCTGGGTGGAAAGGAAGAGTCGCATAGTGTGGGGGAGGAATGATCTCCTCAGTCTGTCAGTGGAGCAGGACAGTGACAGCAGTCTGTCACTGAAGCTACTACTCTGCCTGGAGATGACACTGTTAAGTGGATGCAGTGGATTCTTCATGATTGACAGGAGTTTGCTTAGTGCCCGTCGCTCTGCTACAGATATTAAACTGTTTATTCCTACAATAGAGCCTGCCTTCCTCACCAGTTTGTCCAGGTGTGAGGCGTCCCTCTTCTTTATGCTGCCTCCCCAGCACATCACCGCGTAGAAGAGGGCACTCGCCACAACCGTCTGATAGAATATCTGCAGCATCTTATTGCAGATGTTGAAGGACACCAGCCTTCTAAGGAAGTATTGTAGATTATTAATTATTAATTCAGAAGAATTAATACATATTCACAGATAGAGAACCCAGAATTTCTATGTATGACAGCTTATTTCAGTAAAAGTTTGTGTTCTGGGAAAGGAAACAATTAGTTAACTGCATTCTGTCACCAGGAAACCATACTGCCCACATTCTTCATTAGATCAGAGAAATGCACTTAGCAATGAACCTTTTCAAAAGTGAAAACTTGGCAATAAGACTTAGAGTTTCACTGATATAAGTAAGGCAAAGCAACATTTAGGAGGAGCAGACGTACTGTTCATTCATATTGCCAAAACTAATCTTAATTGGCTGGTTTTAAACCCAAGAGTGACACTTAAAATTCTTTCAGGTAGAGATAGGCCTTGATCCAAGTTTGCAATTTTAGATCTAGTTTAGCTACTGGCAGGAAAAGATGCAATGTTAACATAATAGTGTCTATTCTGTTTGCTCAATAGCCTTTTAAAAAGAATCCATTTTAATATATACAACATGCTTTTTGTTTCCCCTTATAGGCTTAAGGCCATTTTTTAAACCATTGTTGAACTCTTAACAAAGTTAAGAATGGATTGCTTGAAGTAAATATTGTCTTTGTAATGTATACAACTAAGGTATGTTTTAACTGTACAAACTTTAAAAAAAAGAAGTATGCAATTAACAAGGGTACAGCCGTTACAGTGGGTGCACTGGCAGGTTAAGTGACCTCCACTGACTTTCCTGTGTGACTACAAGTACAGTATTACAATTACACCTCTATGCTTAAAGCTTCATCCTGTAACCTCTAGTCTGGACTGCTAGATACCATCCTATATACAGTATAAACATCTACACGTGGAAGTGTTTGTTTCTGTCTGGCCTGGAAGTGAGAGGTGGAGTCGGGGTAAGGGCTGCACCTCCGAGGTAAGAGAAACTTGCTTTGCAGCTAATACACAAGCAAGGCAAGCACATTGGCAAAATTGTATCTCTTTTATTTTTCCTCCCACCGCTAATAAACAAGAGAGGCGAGGACATCAGCAGAACAAAACCTCAGAAGAAAGACAAAGTCGCTTAGCCGCTAATGCACAAGCGATGTGAGTATGTTGGCAAAATGAAACATCATAGGAGAGAGATGCCCAGAGTAGTTCTTTTCAATTACCTGACATCTATACATTTCAGTTTTTTTTCTGACAATTTCAATAGTTTCTAGGACCCCGGGCTTTTTACAGCACGGGCTTACACAGCTAGTAATTATATTTAACCTATATGTTCCAGAAACCAGACCAAAATATATTAGGGTGACCAAAATATTTTGAGCTAGTGTTGTGATTTCCAGCAAAAGTAAAGATGAGAATGAGCAAACAGTCCTCAAATACACAATAAATAGACAGGTACATCATTGGCCAAATGCAGGAACAGGCCTCACCCCAGGCAGCCTGACTCTAAAATCACTCTTTTCTGGCATTTCTCTACTGGTCACCTCCGTTATTTTTCTAGGTTTATCTCACTGATAATCTTTGAAGTTGTTATAGTTTAATTCTTGCTTATGTCGATGACCTGTTTCTTTCTTGTCTTGTCTTGTCTTGTCTTGTCAAACGGGTGGCCTGCAGATTTCAGTTGTAGCATATAACTGATGACAGAATAAGAATTTTCCCCCACTTAAGCAAACTGTAATGAGAGGAATCAAACTGTGGCTGTGCACATAAATGGGGAGTACCTATGGGTTAATTAAATCCACTCATTGTGAGCTATTAAACTTGAGCAAGGCCTTTGGACATTGCGTACCCAGAATGTGTAATGTGGAAATTAAGGATCACCATATTCATTGATCCAAGGAGAACATCAAGCTAATCAATTTGGAATGGGATATATTTCACAAGCATCTCACCAATCTGAAGGGCTACCTATGTGGATACTCCATACCAATGATGAAGAGGTCATGTCAACTACAGAAATTAAAAAATTAAACATTTTTTAAATGGCATAGAAACATTATATGGACCAAATGTTTTGGAAGAGATTAATGAAGTTATTCTATAGGTTTAAAAATAAAACAATGAGTCAGTTTAAGTCTGTCTTAGATAATACCATATTAGTACTGTATCAAGGCCAGGCTACGTAGTATGATACTTTAAGAAGTCAAAGTGTTGCTGCAGTGAATAACAGAAGGACATCAGGACTACTAAATGTAGCTAATCTTCAGCTAGTCCTATTGTGGTCTGGTGTTTACTGTCTGCGCTGTCAGCTAATTGTCTGGTTGCTCTTTAAAAGCAGGGCATTGGTATTTAATAATGTGTTGCTTTGCATTCTCTATAGCACAGGGGAAAAAAGAGAGCAATAACTATTTCAACCACATAAAAATACTTGATAATGGTAAATTAAATCTACCTTCCTCATCATACATTTTTGAAAACACTACATTAAATCATATCAAAATTACTGCTGCTATGGAGCAGACTGTAGGATTGTCTTAAACATTATTTACTTCTGGGCTTATGAAAGGGTTCTTGAAATTCTGATATCAGTACCACTAACTGTAAAACATCACTTGGAAAACGTCAAATCAGGACTTTAATGTCATATTAATTCATTTCTCCTTTATGTTGAGTAACATTAAATAGTAGATGAAAACTCTAAATTATGTTTTGCTGCTTCATTAACTGAGGCACCATTGTCAGAGAATCCTGTCTTTAATAAGTGCAGAATTTAAAGAAATGAAAAAGAAAATGGAGAGTAATAACTTCAATAGGAAACTGTATAGTTAAATACACACTATTAGAATCACATCTTAAAAGTTTATTCCCACTTTGTTTGACACTTTTTCCCGTTTTATAGATAAAGAAAAGCTTCTGAGATAACCAGTTGCCAAGTCCCTGATAATTTTGAAGTTTGTCAACTATTAATCACAGCTTATTCCAATAACAATAATTCAAGTAATACCAAAATCTTGTCAGATGTTGGACAGCATTTGTAATGAATGCCTAATTAAAGTGTGGACCACGACCAGAAGTGCTCAGTCTTCTTCTTCTTTCGGCTGCTCCCATTAGGGGTTGCCAAAGCAGATAATCTTCTTCCATATCTTTCTGTCCTCTGCATCTTGCTCTGTTACACCCATCACCTGCATGTCCTCTCTCACCACATCCATAAACCCTCGCTTAGGCCTTCCTCTTTTTCTCTTCCCTGGCAGCTCTATCCTTAGCTCTACCCTCACTCTCTTTCCCTTCTTGATCTCCAATATCATCCTACAGACCACCACCCTATGCTGCTTAACTACACTTTCCCCTGCCACCACTTTGAAGTCTTCAAACTCCTTCAGATCAACTCTTCTGCATAGGATGTAATCTACCTGTGTGCATCTTCCTCCACTCTTGTACGTAACCCTATGTTCCTCCCTCTTCATAAAATAAGTATTTACCACAGCCATGTCCATCCTTTGGTAAAATCCACTATCCTCTGACCTTCTTCATTCCTCTCCTTGACACCATACCTACCCATCACCTCCTCATCTCCTCTGTTCCCTTCACCAACATGCCCATTGAAATCCGCTCCAATCACCACTTTCTGTCCCTTGGGTACACTGTTCATCACTTCATCCAACTCACTTCAAAAATCTTTTTTCTCACCCATTGCACACCCAACTTGTGGTGCATATGCACTAACAACATTCATCATCACACCTCCAATTTCCAGCTTCATAATCATTACTCTGCCTGACACTCTTTTCACATCCAAAACACTCTTGACATACTGTTCCTTCAGAATAACCCCTACCTCATTTCTCCTCCCATCCACACCATGATAGAACAATTTGAATCCACCTCCAATCCACCTGGCCTTACTCCCCCCTTCCATTTAGTCTCTTGAATGCACAATATATCAACCTTCCTTCTCTCCATCATATCTGTTAACTCTCTCCCCTTACCAGTCATACAGCCAACATTCAAAGTTCCTACCCTCAGTTCCACTCTCTTTACTTTCTTCCTCTCCTCCTGCCTCCGGACACGTCTCCCCCGTCTTCTTCTCCTTCTTCTTCTTTAGCCAACAGTAGCCCAATTTCCACCGGCACCCTGTTGGCTAACAGTACTGGTGGCGGTCGTTGTTAAACTGGGGCTTGACTGATCCAGTATGGAAATTTGTAATTTTGTCCGCATATTGATTTGGCAAAGTTTTACACCGGATGCCCTTCCGAAGATTTCCTCCATAGCGTGGCTGACTCGAGATGAGACCACAACCACAAACAAAAGAATATCTGTGCCCTATTCTTGCCTGCCCTCTCCTCACTTTCTGCCTGTACCATCCTGTCTCTCTTTCTCTCTCTCCCTGTGCCTTCTATCCCTCGTACTATTCTGGGGCTTTTCCACATTCATTCCAAGCCACATTCCTTCTGTGTAAATATCCTTGTGAGGGTTCTCCGAGTCTGATTTAATTTATTTTTTTTTAATGTGTATTGAGCACATTATTGAGATCTCTGAAAGCCAATACCATGTCATATTTGACAATCAGGAAAGCTAATTCTAGCTTTGTCAATAAAATAATTTTGGACTAAACAGTAAGACTTGTTTTTATTTGAAAAATGTGATAGGAGACCTGAAACAATAAAGTGATGAAGGGTAACAAATCTTATGACAAACCACAGTCTATACCAGGGGTGGACAATGTCGGTCCTGGAAAGCCACAGTGGCTGCAAGTTTTTTTTCCAACCCAGTTTCTTTATGAGAAGTCAATTATTGCTGATGACACACTTATTGCTTAAGTGACATTTTGATGGT
This sequence comes from Polypterus senegalus, assembly GCF_016835505.1. Lineage (NCBI taxonomy): Eukaryota > Metazoa > Chordata > Cladistia > Polypteriformes > Polypteridae > Polypterus > Polypterus senegalus. Next base: position 132,563,402 of record NC_053161.1, read on the forward strand.
TCATTTTAGTGGACTTGTTTGTTAAGTTTCTCCACCCTTAATTGCTTATTTCAATGTTAAACTGCAGCATTCACTGTTCAATGGCTCCTTATTAGAAATAAGATGTAAATGACAAAGCAGCCAGCAGTTCTTCATCTAGCTTTTTTTCAATTACATCTGTATGTGTTCATCATGCACTGTTTGATTTAATAAAACGCTTAATAGAAAAATGTGACAGATTGAAAATTATCCGTTGTAGGCTAATTTTCTGTTTTGGATGATATCCTTGGAAAGAATAAAATCTACGATATAAGAGCCTTACATTGCACAGACTAACAAACCAGGTCTGAGATTGGCAAGGATTGGTTTCTAATTCAGCAACTGGCTTGGAATGAAAACCCGTAGCCACTACAGCTCTGCAGGACCGGCATTGCCCACCCCTGGTCTATACTGATAACACTTAATAGAACACATGAGATTGGTAACATGTTTAAATATATTTTCCTCTCCATCCTGAGGTCTAACCAAATTCCATAAATCTGTTATCCTTTATATATCACATATCCAGACAGCAAACTCATTACATGTATAAAGAAATTGTCTTCTGTCTATTATTATAAGTGCATTTTAAGGTTTACAATTATTTGTGCATCCTTCTAGTGGTAACATACTGTACATTAGCACAACCCTGTGATCACCCAGTGCTTTCCCATTTCCCATGCTTTCTTTATAATGTTGTCTAAATCTCAGCTGTTAACTTGTTGAAAAAGGTAAACAAACTTTTGCATTCTCTCTTCACAGTGCCACATAACCAACAAAAGCATTTCAAACATTACCTCTCATTGTTAAGAAAGTACAACATAATTTTATTACTTCACATAAACAAATTTCCTTTTTTATGATAATAAAGTCTATCTAATAAATTTCCTTTTGGGATTCCTAACTGAGTTCCTTTGTGCTTTCTGATGCTGGGATTACTCCACCAACTTTCCAAAGAGCTCTCTCTAGTCCTCACATCTATATTGGAGGTGATAACACTGCCTTAGATACCCTTACAAGAAACCTGCAGGGACATTAGAGTACAACCTTTGAAATTGCTTGTTTTGGTCAAAGATCTCCCATGTCAGTAATCAGCACTGCTGCATACATGTACTTTTACAGGTACCTCATCTGGTGTGCTTTTCATCTCAAATTATGTAGCACTGAGTTTAGTTATGTTGAAGTCAGGTTCACTGGTTGCAGCCATGCCTGGTCAACAAACCAGTACAATGTAAGTTGCATACTTTAGCTGTGATTGTCCGTTTGTTGAGTTCTTGTAGTTCTTCGTCCCTCAAATTCATTTGTTACAGTCACAAACCTGGAAGGAAGGGAAGGCAGACAAGTGTTCGAAACTCAGAGCAGCAAGAGTTCTTTCACTTCAGTATCTACATTGGACGTGAATATACTCTATATGTCTCTATATGCAAGTCATTGTCTTACATCAACCCTAATGACCCATGGCCTTGCCATTCCGGGTTCATTAGGTGTCAGGCTTTAAAAAGATTAAAGACTCCCTGTCTTTGATCACTATATAAAATTAAAATAACAACATGTAGAACCTTGCCCATTGTTTATTTTTGAGCATGTTTTTTTCTAATTCTGTAATGCTGAAGGTAACACAGGGCACATTCATATATAAACCCACCCCTCTCTTAGAATGGGTCAATTTAGAGTCAACAATTAACGAGGCAAATAGCTTTGTAATGTGGGAGCAGGGCCAGCGCCACCATTAAGGTGAATCAGGCATTCACCTAGGGCACAGACCATGGGGGGGATTTGACACCCAGCTGCATGGGTTAGCTACCGATCTGTTGGTTGCCACACTAGTAAGCTTGGTAGGGGCGCAAAAAAACCTAGCACTGGCATTGTGTGGGAGAAAACCGAAACCTCAGGAGTAGACAAAATGAGCATGGGATGAACACAGTACCCCTCATAGTGAGAAAATCCAAATGCTTTGATGTAGATTCGTATAACATGCGGAAATTAGATAACAATTGAGCATAAATATCCATCCATCCAGTATACAAGCCTCATAATCAAGGTCAGGCTCACAGGATCGTACTCCAGAAAAATCGATGACAAGGAAGCAACAAGCCCTGGATGGGTCATCATTCCATACACACAAAGACACTCACATAGGGTTAATTTCAACAGATAACCAAAAAGTCACCGTGTGACAGTAAGAAGAAAACCTGGCCACCTTGAAAAAACAAGGAAAATGTGCAAACTCCATAAGGACAGCGCCCAGGCCAGGGATGTAACTCAAAGGCTGTGAAGTAGCAGAACTAACCAAATGCAAACACTGAACCACCAGGCCATTGAACAGTAATAAGAGCATTAAAAAAATCTCCATTAAAATTCTGATATTCTAACCATTATTCTTCAACAGGCACTTTAAAGAAAAACTACTATAAAATATGTTATGTGGAATACATTAGAAGTGGCCACTTACACCTGAGAGAGTGTGAATTCTTGCATACATAATAGTTGACATTGAGCTTGTACATACTGTAATGTGACTGTGATGCAACACATTATGGGGTCCATGGAGTTGTATTTTTATTATTAACAAGGCGTATGATGGAGGAGGTGAGCTGACTGTAAGGTCGTGAGTGTAGCAGTGATGCACCGGGGTACAGTCATTCCCTGTTGAGCTCTGTGAGGTCCAATGGAAACCAAGGGGCTTCAATGGGAGAAGAGAGCAGGAATCTAGAGCTACCCATGGACGCTGAGGGATGGCAGTGAGGCACGACCATGTTAAAGGCATGATTGCACTGAGATGACCTCCGAAAGGTGAGCTAAAGAGGAGCAGAATCAGAAAGATGCACTGAAGTGTATTTTTTAACATGGACTGATGGATCGTGACTGTGTTTTAATCTGAGAGTTTTAATGTCTTTTTTGATTATTTATTGATTGTATTATATATAACCTCCATGTGCACTCTGTTTCTATGGATTATTTATTGATTAACTGCACCATACTTTGAGCACTGTTTGGTTTTGTTTTTGATTTGTTTTAATAAAAAGCACTAATCATTTTTATATAGCACCCTTTAATGGTTTGAGTCCTCATTGCGCCAGCTCATCCCCAGTACATGATTCTCAATGACCTGAGTTCAAGCGAGACATGCCAGTTGTGGGCACCTGCACATCACACTAACAGCTACAGTTTGTTCCCTGACTTATGTATGTGTTCCTTTTTATTGTTACTTTTAAATTATTATTTTTCATGTCTTTATTGAGTTTTTGTTGGCATTGTTTTATTAGTTAAAATTTTGCATTGTGTATATTTGTCTCCTGGCTATGTTCCTTGTATTTTGTGGATGGAAACTCTACAAGACAGGGCCCTCTGTGACATCTCTTCTGAAGGACTACCATCCATCTTTATTTTCTGATGAAAGAGGTGGATTTTCTCAGAGTATCATTAAGTGTTGTAGAGTGCAGATATGCTTGGATTCCTATTGTTTATTGGATTTTTTTGGTTTCTTGGATTCTGCTTCCTGGATTACGAACTGAACTAGCTTACCTTGGGTTGCCTTTTTAGGTATACCTTTTTGATCATCTTTCTGATTGTCTTTATTTAAATAAATTCTTATCATTTTTAAAGATTCTGTATTGGAGGTTTTATAGTCTTCCTCTCCCTAGAAGGGCGTTTATGTATAGTTTTAAACATTTAAAGTACTTTGAACTTTTAAAGCAGATTCCCCATTTTGGAAAGCCTACCTGTGGAGTCTGGGGTCTGGCTGCCAGGAATGAGGCCTATTTCTGAGGCTGACCAGTAAAATTCTGGTCAGTTTTTTATTTCTTTTGAAGTCTGTTTTACTCCTTTTCACTATTGTATGTGCTGTAAATCATAACAGAAATTTAAAACATTTCTGATTACCTCATATTTTCTGATGTGGCATCTGGAAACTTAGTTTTTATATGATTACAGTTATAATATATTCCTTTTTGCAGTGTAGCCTAGACTGTAACCAAAAGGGTGTAATTTGAAAACTCTCTACACAATATACTGTTCATAACTAAACATAATGTAATACAGTATATGACATATATAATAGTACTACCAAAATACCTGCGCTTCGCAGTGGAGAAGTAGTGTGTTAAAGAAGTTATGAAAAAGAAAAGGAAATATTTTAAAAATAACGTAACATGATTGTCAATGTAATTGTTTTGTGACTGTTATAAGTGTTTCTGTCATCAAGGCTTTGATTATCATTATTTCTTTCAATCAGGTTCGGATTTGGCAGATGTGTTGTGTTCAAGTTACATTCCGTGTTTGTCAGCCGTTGTAAAGATAACAGGTTTCATTCATCGAAGTGTTCACTACCCAAATCGGTACTTGTGAATCTAAGATGTTTATCAGGCATTTCCGGTATTAAGTTGTGGATTTACCTGCGAATATTTAGTGGCAGTATGTCTATGAACTTAATTTAAACTTTAGCTTTACACCTTGCTTTCCTACCTGGCACTTAAAAGTTTTTCTTGCACTTTTGCTGAGTTTGTGCCAAACACTATTCTATCTCTGACCATCTCATCTTTGTTTGCATAAGCACAGTCCTTCACCAGCAATTTTAACTCAGTTATAAAGTGATCGAAAGTCTTGTTTATACCCTGCGTCCTCTCATTAAACTTGTATCTCGCGAATATCATATTCGTCTTAGGCATGATAAACGCCGGCGTCAGCGTGTCTATGAACTTAATTTAAACTTAAACTTTACACCTTGCTTTCCTAGTGAATTTCCCCTTGGGATTAATAAAGTATCTATCTGTCTATCTATCTATCTATCTATCTATCTGTCTATTGATATGTCCTCAAAGGCTTGTTCAGCTTCAAAGGGTTGTTCCTCTCTTACTGCATCAATAAACAGCTCGTCTTCCTCTTTATCTGAGACATCACACACTGCATGCACAGGTTTACCTTTCCCAGTCCTGCAAACTATAGCGAAGTTGTTCAATTTACCACATTTTTTACACTGTCTTTTTTTAGCTGGACATTGACTTTTTCCACCATGTGCTTTGTTTCCGCAGTGGCTGCACTTATGAATCTGCTTGTATGCGTCACTCGCTTCATATTCTTTTGCTGCCATGTCAATTGTGTAATGCATTTTTTGTTCAGCACTCTTTGGAGGTCTTGCTTGTTGTTCATGCATCTGCGTTCACAGTCAGTTCACGTGAGCCGCTCGGAGTACAGTAATCCCTCCTCGATCGTGGGGGTTGCGTTCCAGAACCCCCCGCGATAGGTGAAAATCCGCGAAGTAGAAACCATATATTTGTATGGTTATTTTTATATATTTTAAGCTCTTTGAAACTCTCCCACACTGTTTATAAATATTCTCCGCACAGTTATACAGTAAACCCTCGTTTATAGCTGTTGATCCACTCCAGACAGATAAATGAATTTCCAAAAAGTAGGATTCTTTATTTATAAATCTAATACTTTCACAGTTAGAGCATTGAAAACCTGTTTACGACCTTCTAGATATGTTTTTTAACATTATTAGAGCCCTCTAGACATGAAATAACACCCTTTAGTCAAAAGTTTAAACTGTGCTCCATGACAAGACAGAGATGACAGTTCTTTCTCACAATTAAAAGAATGCAAACATATCTTCCTCTTCAAGGTGCGCGTCAGGAGCAGAGAATGTCAGAGAGAGAGAGTAAAGTAAACAATCAAAAATCAATAGGGTTGTTGCGCTATTAAGTATGCAAGCACCGCGATAAAGCGCAATGAAGGGATCAATGTGAAGGTAGCCTTTCAGCATTTTTTACAGGTGCGTCCGTATCTTCTAAGCAAACAGCCACTGTGCAAACAGCCCCTCTGCTCACATCCCCTCCGTCAGGAGCAGATAATGGAGCCAATCATACTCCTCCCTGATGGTATTGCATGATGGATAAGTATCTGCCTGTATTTTTCAGAGAGAGTGAGAGAGACAGAGAAAAACAATGAAAAATCAATACAGAGTTTTATTTAATATGTAATACGTGCTCTGATTGGGTAGCTTCTCAGCCATCCGCCAATAGCGTCCCTTGTATCAAATCAACTGGGCAAACAAACTGAGGAAGCATGTAACATAAATTGAAAGACTCACTGTCCGCAGAAATCCGCGAAGCAGCAAAAAATTTGTGATATATATTTAGATATGCTTACATTCAAAATCCGCGATGGAGTGAGGCCGCGAAAGTCGAAGCACGATATACCGAGGGATCACTGTACATGCATCGAAGGTTCTCAGCTGTGCTTGTGCTATCTCGTGCGATCTTGCGATGTCCAAGGCTTTATTTAATGTTAGTTCAGACCCGGCACTTAAAAGTTTCTCTCGCACTTTTGCTGAGTTTGTGCCAAACACTATTCTATCCCTGACCATCTCATCTTCATTTGCATAAGCACGCTCCTTCACCAGCAATTTTAACTCCTGGCAGCGCGTCTTTTGGATTGCTGCTGATGGACGGCCTTATATGGGCAGGCACTCAATTACGTGGGAGGCGTGGTGATGGGGGATGCATCTCCGCCTCTCACGGCGACCGAGCTGCAGGCTATGGCCGTATATATGTACATAAGTAGGATTCAGTTATGACCGTTGTGCGTAGAATTTCAAAATGAAACCTGCTTAACTTTTGTAAGTAAGCTGTAATGAATGAGCCTGCCAAATTTCATCCTTCTACCTACACGGGAAGTGGGAGAATTAGTGACGTTGGAAAGTTCAGTATGGCAGCCGACAGTGGCGTCATACCATCGAAAGAAGTATGTACATCGGCTTCAGTTAGCGCAGGGAAGCCGCCTACCAATTTTCGTAAAGATGGGGCCATAAATAAGAAAGTTCAACATGGCGGACGTTGTTGACCGTTATCGACCGTTATGATCGTTACGTGTAGAATTTCGAAATGAAACCTGCTTAATTTTTGTAAGTAAGCTTTAAGGAATGAGCCTGCCAAATTTCAGCCTTCTACCTACACGGGAAGTTGGAGAAATAGTGATGAGTCAGTCAGTCAGTCAGTGAGGGCTTTGCCTTTTATTAGTATAGATAATACAACACAGCTAGTCTTGTGTAAACATTCCCTATTTAGTTAGTCCCTTGTTATCTTGCTTGTATATAATAGGTATATAATAACTATTTTATATAAAAACATTTTTTTAAATAAAGGTTTGTGACAATTGGATCAGTCATTCTGTCTATGTGAAATATTAAATCATAAAAAAATAAAAGGCTGAAGAGTGGTTCTACTGCTTTATGTCTCCTGAATTCTGAGTTCAAACCCAAGCCCGGGCAGTAACTGTTTGGCATATGAACATTCTTCCTTCAGAACAAAGACACACAGGTAAGGGTGATCAGTGACTCAAAATTGGTTCCGTTTAAGTGGAGTATGTCCAGGGTTGGTTAAGACCTTGCATCTCGTGCTGCCAGGATGAGCTCTTATACTGGACCATGCAGACTTGAGAAATCACTAAAAGAATGAACTTATATTTCTGCCAGTGAGAATGGAAATACTGTGCTGCAATGCTTTTTTGATGACAGGTAATGTGATGAGTTTGAATACAAGAAAATGTACACTGGGATAGAAGGGAAGACATGAAAAGAATGGCTCCCACTCCTTAGGATGACCAAGACAAACGAAACATGAGAGAGAAAAAAGGGGTACAATTGGCCAATAATGCTAAACATTGACAGCAGCTATTAAACCAGCTTTTGCTTTTTTCACAATTTAGCGCATGCTGCAGATAATAATGCATTCTCAACTGGTAAGAGCTACTGTAAAATTGTACTTCTTCAAGGAAAGTCAAACGATCTCCATTAGACACAAGAATGTTGCACCTGTATCAGTTGTAAGGTGGGTACCAGTAAGCACCACACTGAATGGTCAATTCAGGGGCTCTGTCTGGTGATGATGTTAGTTTTCTGTGTGACAGGTCAGATCTAATTAAGAGAAAGATAGGATTTCCCTTTTAGAATTGTTTAAATAATTTGTGTCAGATGGCAGCCCAGATGATGGCTTAGTGAAACAAAACAGGAATATTAAACAAGGTGAGATTGGGGCATTTTTAATTTGAGAATTTAAGATAGTAAGTAAATGATGAATAAATGGAGGATGTGGGACTATGTTAAAACTATAATGAACAAAATGAGTGGAAAAGCCATCAGAAAGTAGGTAAGAGTCAAATAATTACCATAAAAAGGCTAAAAAAAGACAACTAAACTAGTTGAAATCGGACAGGTAGAGAATAAAATACAAGAGAATTAAAAAATGAATAAAAGCTCAAGTCTGACAGATGGTAGGGCATTGTGGTATGATGGCTTATATGCTACGCCCCCAAGTATCACATGACTTTTCTGCAGTCCGGGTTACCAGGCAACTCAAAATCAGAGCCAGGACAGAAGGTGAGCTGCATGAAAGGGGCATGGGAAGAATCCACTGGCATGCAGACAAGGCAAACAAAATGAGACACCAAGTTGTTAAAGAAATGTAACGAAAAGCATGCCATCTTCTATTGGTAAAATGATCAAAATACTAAGAAATATCTCAGGGTAAATTGTCAGTCATAATTTACCTATAAGCACAGTTTCTGTGACTTCTGAACTATAGTGCAATCATATGATATGCACATCAACTATCAATAGTATATTTACAATTACATTTATGAGCACATTAAACATTGAATAGAAGATTTGTCTTCATGGATAAAATCATTTTGTTGTAAAGAAACACTGGGGTAAAATGGCCAGAGGTACATTGGCTTAGCAGTACAGCGCACTTGCAAGATTTACAAAGGTCACATTCAATGAGTTAAAGATGTCTTCATTTTCATATGTCTGAAAAATAACAAGTGTGCCCAATAAATCTTTAAGATGCAGACCACAGCAAAATGTACACAGGGAATTGCTTAAATGAGACAATGAGAAAGAACATGAATATCAAGCCATGGTTACAGCACTGATACATATAATAATGTTCAAATGTAAGTAACTAAAATGTAAAGTAAATAAACATAAATTAGTACATGTAGGAAGGAAAAATGGCAGATATTAATACCGAATGGGAAGTTAAAAACATGAAAGAGCACCTTATGAGAAAGATTTAGTATTCTTCATGGCCTTGGAAGAGATGGAAGCTACCTAAGAGTACTTTAACAAAGATGTCTTAAGATGTCAAGAAGTTACTTCATCATTTGAAAAACTGTTGATCCATAAACTAAGCTATCAAGTAGGGTAGAAAAAAGCTGCACCTTGAAAAATTTGGATTCAGTAATATTACGGGAACTGTAGGCAAATCACAACTGATCAGGAATGATGGAAAGAAGGGCCAGTTCTCGTATTTGTAGAAAACATTTTAACTTAAGACTTTCTTTACACAATAATCACCTTTTCACCCTTCGCAATCCTACTCAACCTGTGCAAAATGCTAAGGATAAAGATATGTAGGGATCTGTTTATAGACAACATATGTGCATTTTATGGACAATTACACTCCAAATTTATTTTCCTAGCTATACAGATTTTTTTCTATATGCAGCAATTTAATTAAAACAAATTTCCACAGTTTTCTACATCTCATCCAAAAATCTTTCCCAGAGGCAATACTGGTTGGTCTTGATGAAGACTCAGAATCTACTTTTTCAATTGGCATCTCAGGAAAGGAGTGGAACGCCTTCTAGCTCTATGTGTGTCACACATTCCATAATTCAATTAAGAATCTTTCATTGATTACAAATACCTTGTTAAAAGTTATCTAAAATGTACAAAGGGACACATTCTGCTTGTATGTGTTGTCATCTTGCTCCAGCACCACTAGACAATATTTCAGTAGGCACTGCATTAAAACAATTTTGAACAAAAATCTTTACATACTTCTCAGTTAAGTTTGATGTCTCAATCAATTCTAATCCATTAATGGCAGTGTTTGGTATATTCCCAGATGGGATTAAAGTGCTGAGGCAGAAATCGATCCTTATGTCCAATACCGCACTGTTAGCACTTAGACTCATTTTGCTTAACTGGAACCTCGTATAACTCAGTAACAAAGTGACATTATATCAAATTAGACAAAAATCAGAACTGTCCAAAAAAATTTTAAAAGCATGGCAAAAATTTCTTTATATAATTTTATAATAAACTTGCCAGGTCTGTGAAAAACTCTCTCATGTTATTAATTGTTCTGGTATATAAAAAAATCTTATTTTATTTTTTATATCTGTGTATTTTTTCTCTGGATCATTTTTAAGGTATATATGTTATTACCAGCCATTTTACCTGTCAAAGACAAGTAAAAGAATACATTTATATTTGAAATCTCCAGCCTGAACCTTTCTTGACTGGTGCTCCCTCTCAAATGCATTCCCATAAAGCATGCTTCTCAGACTCTTATTTGAGGACACCTTGCTTGTCTCCTATCCGGTTTTCTACTTCTCCGAGTGCCTCCTACGCCCTTACTTCACCTCGTGTGTCTCAACACTCACACTTCCTATTTTGATCGCAATCATACTCTGAGGGACCAGACACATCCACACACAGACTTCTTCTTCTTTCGGCTGCTCCCGTTAGGGGTTGCCACAGCGGATGATCTTTTTCCATATCTTCCTGTCCTCTGCATCTTGCTCTGTTACACCCATCACTTTTATGTCCTCTCTTTCTACATCCATAAACCTTCTCTTAGGCCTTCTTCTTTCCTGACAGCTCTTTCTTTAACATTCTTTTCCCAATATACCCAGCATCTCTCCTCTGCACATGTCCAAACCAACTCAATCTCGCCTCTCTGACTTTGTATCCCAACTGTCCAACTTGAGCTGACCATCTAATGTCCTCATTTCTAATCCTGTCCATCCTCGTCACACCCAATGCAAATCTTAGCATCTTTAACTCCATTACATCAGGCTCTGTCTCCTGCTTTCTGTTCAGTACCACCATCTCCAACCCATAGCTGGTCTCACTACTGTCCTGTAGACCTTCCCTTTCACTCTTGCTGATACCCGTCTGTCACAATTCACTCCTGACACTCTTCTCCATCCATTCCACCCTGCCCACACTCTCTTTTTCACCTCTCTTCTACAATCCCATTATCTCTGTACCCCAAGTATTTAAAATTCACTAGCTCTACTCCCTGCATCCTCACCATTCCACTGACCTCCCTCTCATTTACACACATGTATTCTGTCTTGTTCCTACTGACCTTCATTCCTCTCCTCTCTAGATCATATCTCCACCTCTCCAGTGTCTCCTCAACCTACTCCCTACTATCACCACAGATCAAAACGTCATCAGCAAACATTATAGTCCATGGGGACTCCTGTCAATTCTCATCTGTCAACCTGTCCATCAACATTGCAAATAAGAAAGGGCTCAGAGCCAATCCCTAATGTAATCACATCTCCGCCCTTGAATGCATCTGTCACTCCTACTGCCGTCCTCATCACTGTCACACTTCCCTCATATATATCCTAAACAACTCTAACATACTTCTGTGCCACTCCCGACTTCCTCATACAATACCACAACTCCTCTCGAGGCACCCTGTCATATGCTTTCTCCAGGTCCACAAAGACACAATGCAACTCCTTCTGGCCTTCTCTAAACTTCTCTATCAACATCCTCAGAGCAAACATTGCATCTGTGGTGCTCTTTCTTGGCAAGAAGCCATACTGCTGTTCACTAATCACCATCTCCTAGTTTCCACTACTCCTTCCATTAACTTTATGATGTGGCTCATCAATTGTATCCCACTGTAGTTACTACAGCTCCGCACATCCCCCTTATTCTTAAATATCGGCACCAGTACACTTCTTCTACAGTCCTCAGGAATCCTCTCACTTTCCAAGGCTCTATTAAACAATCAATCTGGTTAAAAACTCCACTGCCATCTCTCCTAAACACCTCCATGTTTCCACAGGTATGTCATCTGGATTAACGACCTTTCCATTCTTCATCCTCTTCATAGCTGTCCTTACTTCCACATTGCTAATCCGTTACACTTTCTGATTCACTATTTCCACATCATCCAACCTTCTCTCTCTCTCATTCATCAGCCTCTTAAAGTACTCTTTTCATCTGTTCAACACACCCTCCTCACTTGTGAATACGTTTCCATCTTTATCCTTTATCACTCTAACCTGTTGCACATCTTTCCCAGCTCGGTCCCTCTGTCTAGCCAATCGCTACAGGGCCTTTTCTCCCTCCTTAGTGTTCAACCTGTCATACAACTCATCATATGCATTTTCTTTAGCCTTCTCCATCTCTCTCTTCACCTTATGCCTTATTTCCTTGTACACTTGTGTACTTTCTGCATCTCTCTGACTATCCCACTTCTTCACCATCCTCTGTATGCTCTCCTATACTTCCCCATTCCACCACCAGGTTTCCTTTTCCTCCTTCCTCTGTCCAGATGTCACGCCAAGCACCCTTCTTGCTGTCACCCTTACTATTTCTGGTGTAGTTGCCCAGATGTCTGGTAATTCTTCATTGCCACCCAGTGCCTGTCTACCTCCTCCCTGAACTCAACCTTGCAGTCTTCCTTTTTCAACTTCCACCATTTGATCCCATCCTATGTTGCCTAACTACACTTTCCCCTGCCACCACTACATAGTCTTCAATCTCCTTCAGATTGACTCATCTGCATAGGATATAATCTACCTGTTTGCATCCTCCTCCATTCTTGTACGTCATCCTATGTTCCTCCCTCTTCTTAAAATACATATTCACCACAGCCATACCCATCCTTTTCACAAAATCCACTATCATCTGACCTTCCTCATTCCTCTCCTTGACACTGTACCTACCCATCACCTCCTCATCTCCTCTGTTCCCTTCATCAACATGTCGACTGAAATTCGCTCCAATCACCACTGTCCCTTGGGTATACTGTCCATCACTTCATCCAACTCACTTCAAAAATTTTCTTTCTCATCCATTGCACATCCAACTTGCGGGGCATATGCACTAACAACAATCATCATCACACCTCCACTTTCCAGCTTCATAATCATTACTCTGTCTGACACTCCTTTCACCTCCAAAACACTCTCGGCATACTGTTCCTTCAGAATAACCCCTACTCTATTTTTCCTCCTATCCACACCATGATAAAACAATTTGAATCCACCTCCGACCCACCTGGCCTTATTCTCCTTCCATTTAGTCTCTTTCATGCACAATATATCAGCTTTCCTTCTCTCCATCATATCGGCTAACTCTTTCCACTTACCGGTCATACAGTCAACATTCAAAGTTCCTACCCTCAGTTCCACTCCATTTACCTTCTTCCTCTCCTCCTGCCTCTGGACATGTTTCCCCCCTCTTCTTCTTCTTTGGCCAACAGTGGCCCAATTTCCACCAGCACCCTGTTGGCTAACAATACTGGTGGCGGACATTGTTAACCCAGGCCTCGACCGATCTGCTATAGAAATTTGTATTGTTGTCTGCATATTGATCTGGCAAAATTTTACCCCAGATGCCCTTCCTGATGTAACCCGCCCCATTTATCTGGGCTTGGGACTGGCACAAAGATAGACACTGGTTTGTGCATCCCTGTGGCTGGGTCCACATCCACACACAGGCATTAGCACTTATGTATTAGATTATTTGTTTGATCGAGTAGTATGCTGTTGCTGCTTTCTGAATATAAAATAAAAATTATTAAAACTTTTTATGTGCTTCTTATGCTTCTTTAACTCTAACTAATATGCAAACTAATAGACTCAATTCAAGGTGGCCACCTGTGTGCATAAACCTAAAGAGTAAAGGCAGCGGCCTGCCCATGATGATGTTACAGGATTTTATTTTTTTTTCATTCTCTGATGGTCATTGATTAAGCTCACCATTCCCCAGGTAACTCCACAGCAATCTGTACTGTTTGTTGTCTATTTTAGAATGTTTTAAATTGTTATGCCTTGATTTTTTTTATACTTTTCCATAAGATAGTCCAGTGAAATACACACAAATGTATTCAATTCCTCCGCAATAAATTTTAGTAAGTCTACATTTTGCTGACACTAAAAAAGGCAGTGAGGTCTAATGCAATTCCATATATGACCTTACAAAAAGCCACTTAACCTGCCAACATCTATTGCATCAATAAGAATATAGCATATTAATCAAAAAGTAACAAAGATTGGCACAGCTTGGCTTTCGAGTCTAAAGATAGGTTTTTTCACATACTGTATACTGCTCAAAAAAATTAAAGGAACACTTTAATCAGAGTATAGCATCAAGTCAATGAAAATTCTGGGCTATTGATCTGGTCAGTTAAGTAGCAGAGGGGGTTGTTAATCAGTTTCAGTTGCTTTGGTGTTAATGAAATTAACAACAGGTGCACTAGAGGGGCAACAATGAGACGACCCTCAAAACAGAAATCGTTTAACAAGTGGAGGCCACTGACATTTTTCCCTCTTCATCTTTTCTGACTGTTTTTTCACTAGTTTTGCATTTGGCTTCGGTCAGTGTCATTACTGGTAGCATGAGGCGATACCTGGACCCTACAGAGGTTGCACAGGTAGTCCAATTTCTCCAGGATAGCACATCAATATGTGCCACTGTCAGAAGGTTTGCTGTGTCCCCCAGCACAGTCTCAAGGACATGGAGGAGATTCCAGGAGACAGGCAGTTACTCTAGGAGAGCTGAACAGGGCCGTAGAAGGTCCTTAACCCATCAGCAGGACCAGTATCTGCTCCTTTGGTCAAGGAGGAACAGGATGAGCACTGCCAGAGCCATACAAAATTACCTCCAGCAGGCCACTGGTGTGAATGTCTCTGACCAAACAATCAGAAATAGACTTCATGAGGGAGGCCTGAGGGCCCGACATCCTCTAGTGGACCCTGTGCTCACTGCCCAGCACTGTGGAGCTCGATTGGCATTTGCCATAGAATACCAGAATTGGCAGGTCTGTCACTGGTACCCTGTGCTTTTCACAGACGAGAGCAGGTTCACCCTGAGCACATGTGACAGACGTGAAAGGGTCTGGAGAAGCCATGGAGAAGGTTATGCTGCCTGTAACATTGTTCAGCATGACTGGTTTGGTGGTGGGTCAGGGATGGTCTGAGGAGGCATATCCATGGAGGGATGCAGAGACCTCTAAAGGCTAGACCTTAACTGCCATTAGGTATCGGGATGATATCCTTGGACCCATTGTCAGACCCTGTGCTGGTGCAGTGGGTCCTGGGTTCCTTCTGGCACACAACAATGCCTGGCCTCATGTGGCGAGAGTATGCAGGCAGTTCTTGGAGGATGAAGGAATTGATACGATACCATTGATTGACCCCAATGCTCACCTAACCTAAATCGAATAGAACACCTCTGGGACATTATGTTTCGGTCCATCTGACACCACCAGGTTGCACCTCAGAATATCCAGGAGGTCAGTGATGCCCTGGTCCAGATCTGGGAGGAGGACACCATACCTCAGGCCTCAATGTTGTCAGGCATGCATACAAGCATGTGCAGGCCATACAAACTAATGAGTATGGTTTTGAGTTGCTGCAATGAAATTTTGTCAAAATGGACTAGCCTGCCACATCATTTTGTCTTTGAATTTAGACCTCTGTAAGTTGATAATTTTCATTTCCATTAAATGATGTGGCATTCTTTTGTTCCTAACACATTATCCAATCCATATCAGTATGGATATCCAGCATGATTTTTTTCCCATTGAGATCTGATGTGTTTTCAAAGTGTTCCTTTAAGTTTTTTTTAAGTTTATTTAAAACTACCCACAATAAACGTTAAATTACCTGCCTACTTCTGGTTAACATATGAAGATATTTCTTGATGACATCTTCCTTCTGGTTTAATCTAGCTTGCAGGTTTGCAATAGTTTGCTGGGCTACTTTTAAGGCAACTTGATATTCAGGTTCTCCATCCTTTCTTTCTAGTTCTTCAATGAGTTTATCCCGTTTAGCTGAGGCAGGGAGAAGTATCCTGAGCTCATTAATTACTTTGTCTCTTGAAAAAATATTCTGCTCAGCCTTCCAAAGATCTAATTCCTTTTTCTTTAGATTCTGTAATAAAGAAACATTACATAAAGAGTTAAATTGTCACTTCAAACCACAAGAGGGCTGGCATGAAATACAAATTAATTATGCTCCTTGCTTGACATGCTTTCAGAATTATAGAACAGAACCTAAATGGTATGTTTGGTGAAAAATAAAGAAATGTGCCCTCCTTCAGAGACCATATCAATAGGACCAGTCTTCACAGGCACTACAGACTAGTTACTTGGGATCTTGCTTTGCTTCCATGACATTAAGCACGATCTATTCCCAAGAGGTACACTCCAGTATTACATATGTCTAAGAACCCTAGTATTGTGGCCTTAGGGTTGAATCAGCCTGGGACTTCAATTCTGGTTTAGATTTAAAGGATGACTGACTACCAGAGTTCAGTGAAGATTGAATGGAAACCAGAAAGAAGGTTTCCTTGGCGTGTGAAAAATGTCCAACTGTTGCACTATGGATGGCTAGGAGGAAGAAAGGGTAAGACTGTGGCAGATGGGGATTAAGTAAAATCTTTCATAATGAGGGGTTTGTGGCTATAAAGAACAACTAATGAGAAAGAGTGGGAAGTTGAAGTGGAAATGTTACCGTCCACAAGCATATAGTATACAGATGGGATATTGGGTTTTATATATACTGTATATACTGTATTGTGTGGGATGCAAATTATGCCAAGTTATGCTTAAGCTGCATAACATACTTAAGAGACAAGTGTGTGATGATCTGGGACAGATCAACAGTAAACAAAGGGCCATAAGATAGCTACCTGACTTATTCCAGGTCTGTGGTCTATGAAAGGAGTTATACTACTGATGTTATTTTAAAAATCATTATTTCATTGGGACACAAAGGAAAGCAAATTAACAGCACATTCAAATCCTTCTTTCGAGACTACAGTGTCTCTGGCTGCTGCAAAGAAAAGAGATTTCAAAAATATACAAACTGTCACAGATGAGCGGGGACCTTGCCCGGCCGGGATGTCTGGACAGTCCCCGAGTTGGACGATTCCTCTCCTCAGCCACGAGAGGGCATGACAGGACATGGCCACCGTCAGGGGGTGCCCGGACAGTTCGGGAATCCTGGATGGCAGCACTTCCGCCACACAGAAGTGCTGCCGGAAGTAATTCCAAGGGCACCTGGAGTGCTTCCAGGTGTTCTTCTGACACTTCCACCACACCAGGAAGTGACATCAGGGGGAGCAACTGGGGCTCATCCGGGTCATAATAAAAGGGGCCACCTCCCTCCAGTAGAGGAGCCAGAGTTGGGAGGAAGGAGACAAAGCTTGTGAGGAGGGGAGAGGAGGTCACGAAAGGAAGAGAAAGAAGAAGAGAACAAGAAAAGAGAAAGGAAGAGAGTTGGTGGTTGTAGACATTGTGGTGCAATAAAGAATAAAGAAGTGTGTTTTGGACATTCTGGTGTCGGTCTGT
Source organism: Polypterus senegalus (assembly GCF_016835505.1). Lineage (NCBI taxonomy): Eukaryota > Metazoa > Chordata > Cladistia > Polypteriformes > Polypteridae > Polypterus > Polypterus senegalus. Next base: position 132,580,819 of record NC_053161.1, read on the forward strand.
CTGTGTCTGGTGGTATGCTTTCCACAACCCATTAAAAATTTATGTCATGGCCTGAATTATGGGATATTGCAGCTGGCACTGGCGGTCAGACCTTATCCATTCTTTTTGGAATAAATAAGCCATCAGTAAGCCAGTGCATTTGGAAAAACTGATGTGCTTCCACAAAGGAAGTGACTCAATGTAGCAGTGCAATCAATGGGTCGTGTATCTCTATCACTACCCCAAAAAGAATCTGACAAGGACTATTACAATTGAAAAAGATGCCATTTTATTAAAATCCAGAGCATAACTGATCATTTTTTATACAGTTGGAGTGCTTTGGAGGAGTTGAAAGCTGATGTATGTGGCTTTAAAATGGCACATTAGAGAGAATGCATAAAACAAACATGAAGTATTTATGAAAATAACATGAAATGGTTGTGGTACCATTGTGTCCATCTCACACTGCCCTGTGCATAGTTTGTAGTTTTTCTAAATCCAGAAACACCAATAAGTAATGGGTGCTGAGATGAGCTCTTATTGCTTCTGGGAGCAGCACTGGCTAAACTTGAATAGTCTGCTGGAAAGTATACACACAAATGACTGTGTGAGTCTAGTCATTTGTGAATCTTTTGCTCCAGCAACCTTCCTGCTTAGTCAACAAAAAACTGGTTAAATGGCTTGGTTTGCCATGCTTATTTACTTTGAACCTACTAAAGAGGCAAGCTTGATTTCTACTCAGCCACATGTCCAACCATCTGTGATTTTTTTTATTAAATGAGATATTTTAGTACCTTATTAACAGTGCATGAATACTAACAATCAGGACACCACGGGGCAGAATTGGACAAAATCAAATTCGGCTTACTCACTCAAAATTGTGACGTTCCACTCTCCATAAATGACAAAAATTGCCTATTAAAAATGTTAAAGGGGGTGACTGACATCAGAATATTGAACAAATCGCCCAGGTCCACTTGGGGTTAGACAATGAGTAAGTAGAGAGGACTGAAAGTTCTCCTCTAGTCAACTGTCTAACACTTTAGCGCCTACATTACTTTGCCTACTTTTAAGCTTTAACTGTGAAACATTCAAATGACTGCGGTGGGCTGGCGCCCTTCCCGGGGTTTGTTTCCTGCCTTGCACCCTGTGTTGGCTGGGATTGGCTCCAGCAGACCCCCGTGACCCTGTAGTTAGGATACAGCGGGTTGGATGATATATGGATGGATGGATGGACATTCAATTGAAAAGGGATAGAATTTTTTTTATGAAGAAGACAGCTTTTACCAAGATCACTGCCAATCACAAATAAAGTAAATTTATTTTATGGAGCAGTCAAGTCAACTTTATTTATGTTTGAGTTTAAGGGTCCTTTACCATATATAGCTTTAAAAGTACGGTGAAATTCTTTCTTGCGTGTTTAATGCACTAAAATTAATGTTTATAAAAAGGAGTTGCAAATGTAATAGCCACTATGTGGAGGGGGTTAATGATTGAGACTGGGATGATAAGTGAAGAGGCAAATTTCATGAATAATTCTGTTACACGTTATCATTGATGGCTGTCTACAGTACATAGATAAATCACCTGTCTCTCAAAAGAGTCACTTGTTTTGAAGATCGTACTTTTTGATTGTTATCTCATCAACATACAGCACTGTGACAACAGAACTGCATGCTCCCTTTGAAAATGTTTGTATTTATTTGGCTTGAAAATGAACGTGTTCTGGGACATTGGTCTCTAATCAACATACAGTGGTATATGTACCTCTTGACAGTGAGTGACAGTACCATCGTTTTAACAATGAATACTGTATTAAACAATATACTATTGTTAACCAAATGAAATTGGCATGTTCTATTGATTAGCCAATTGACATGTTGATCTTGGCAGGGACTGAAGCATTTCTATATCCATCTATCCATTATTCAACCCGCTATATCCTAACTACAGGGCCACGGGGGTCTACTGGAGCCAATCCCAGCCAACACAGGGCTCAAGGCAGGAAACAAACCCTGGGCAGAGCGTCAGCCCACCGCAGAGCATTTATATACCTATGGGCAAATCAGAAAAAAATCAAGTATGATCAGAGGTTCTGATTTGCTGCCTGCTTATTTTATACTTTTGTTACCTTACCGTTGTGGCTACCTCCAGTAGTAACAATGGCTTGTGCCTGTCCCAGATTCCCCTAGGCCTGAGGCTGGTCACACATGTGCTAATCTATATGGAAAAAGTTAAAACTCTCCGGCACTATGATTAGTGAATAAAATGGTTACATACACTCACCTAAAGGATTATTAGGAACACCTGTTCAATTTCTCATTAATGTAATTATCTAATCAACCAATCACATGGCAGTTGCTTCAATGCATTTAGGGGTGTGGTCCTGGTCAAGACAATCTCCTGAACTCCAAACTGAATGTCAGAATGGCCAAGAAAGGTGATTTAAGCAATTTTGAGTGTGGCATGGTTGTTGGTGCCAGACGGGCCGGTCTGAGTATTTCACAATCTGCTCAGTTACTGGGATTTTCACGCACAACCATTTCTAGGGTTTACAAAGAATGGTGTAAAAAGGGAAAAACATCCAGTATGCAGCAGTCCTGTGGGCGAAAATACCTTGTTGATGCTAGAGGTCAGAGGAGAATGGGCCGACTGATTCAAGCTGATAGAAGAGCAACTTTGACTGAAATAACCACTCGTTACAACCGAGGTATGCAGCAAAGCATTTGTGAAGCCACAACACGCACAACCTTGAGGCGGATGGGCTACAACAGCAGAAGACTCCACCGGGTACCACTCATCTCCACTACAAATAGGAAAAAGAGGCTACAATTTGCATGAGCTCACCAAAATTGGACAGTTGAAGACTGGAAAAATGTTGCCTGGTCTGATGAGTCTCGATTTCTGTTGAGACATTCAAATGGTAGAGTCAGAATTTGGCGTAAACAGAATGAGAACATGGATCCATCATGCCTTGTTACCACTGTGCAGGCTGGTGGTGGTGGTGTAATAGTGTGGGGGATGTTTTCTTGGCACACTTTAGGCCCCTTAGTGCCAATTGGGCATCGTTTAAATGCCACGGGCTACCTGAGCATTGTTTTTGACTATGTCCATCCCTTCATGACCACCATGTACCCATCCTCTGATGGCTACTTCCAGCAGGATAATGCACCATGTCACAAAGCTCGAATCATTTCAAATTGGTTTCTTGAACATGACAATGAGTTCACTGTACTAAAATGGCCCCCACAGTCACCAGACTTTGGGATGTGGTGGAACGGGAGCTTCGTGCCCTGGATGTGCATCCCACAAATCTCCATCAACTGCAAGATGCTATCCTATCAATATGGGCCAACATTTCTAAAGAATGCTTTCAGCACCTTGTTGAATCAATGCTACGTAGAATTAAGGCAGTTCTGAAGGAGAAAGGGGGTCAAACACCATATTAGTATGGTGTTCCTAATAATTCTTTAGGTGAGTGTATACACATCCCTCCCTCTACATTCAGAACTTTTTAATAGAATCCTGGATCATTGAGGGCTGGTACCTATTCAAACAACACTGGGTGCAAGGTGGAAACCATCTGAGGATGGATAGCAAGTCCATCAAAGGATAGACTCATTTGCACTATTACAGTTTAGAGTCAGTCACTAAGTGATCTAACATAATTTGGATAAAGCACTATTGGCTAACACTGCACATTAGGCCTGAGTACAGGCTCAGAGCCCACAGCTAAAGTGCAAATTACTTTAAACAGTTAAAATATAGGAATTTCAAATGAATGAATGTAAGCAAAATATGACAATATAAGTCTAATAATGTTATAATTGAAATATGGCCAGTTGGCAATGGAAGAGAGGAAAACAAACACTCCAGTCAGAAGGAATCCTGGAACACAAATAGACCTCTGGCGAGCCACAGTCAGTTACAGAAGGCAAAATTACATACAAAGTCAGACACAATCAGTAATCTTTTGGCCACCCACACATTTATTGACATGGATGGAAATCACACCTAGAAAATTCCCCCCACAAATTCAATGTAAGAAAAAAAAAATTTGAAAGGGTATAAATACGGAATAACTGCATTACCTCCTCTAGGTTCTTGCACGTTGCCTGTGTTTCCACAATGGTTCGGACATGCTCTTTAATTTTTCTAAGTGCCATTTCAAGTTGTTGTGTAAGAGGCAAGCTGGGATCTGGGACTGCTCCTGTAGCTTCTTCAAACTGTTAGACAAAATGCACACTTCTTCAACTAAAATTCAATTTGCAAAAAAATAGTCACCTCTCACTTCCAAAATTTCTCTGCTTTGCCCTTTCCTCCACCCACAGAGCCTTCACCCCAAACTCTTCTGCTAAGTACAGACCCAGAGCCAGTATTCTTAATGTAATTTTAAATTCCCTTCTTCTGTTCCAATTAAAACTGAACCTATCGGTCTCTGGTGTCACCACACTCTAAAGCCTTTAGTTGCCTCTCAGATCCAGGTCTCTCAAGCTGCCTCCATGATAAGTATGTTTAAGAAAATGTATGTGTGCTGTTGAGCACCTCCCACCAGCTAATCACCACCTTTAAAACACTTACAATCTCTCCTTATCCTTGACCATGCTCTGCCCCCACATTGGTATATCTACCTCAGTTTGCCTATCTAAGGAATGAACTCTGTTGGGTCAGCTGAACTGGCATCCTTTGGTCATATCTCTCATCTCTCACCTACAGTATGTGGGGGTCCTGGTCTATAAAACTTCATAGGTACCAAGCACATACACAGGACATGCTACCCCAGGCAACCACTGCATTCCTACAGTAGCATTTGAAGAACCTGCCAGCTGTCAGGGTGGCTACCTCTGCTTAGGAAGGTCTTTACTTTACCCTGTGCCAACCTGGAGGTGGCTGTTCACCTAGTATTCTCTTGCAAGCTGGGCATTATTTCCCAGTATTATCCCAATATGATCCACTTAACATTTTGCTCCAGATATTTCATTCATCAAAACTACACCATATTCTTTAATGTAATAAACCATCTGTGTTAAACTGCAATTATGGATCTTCTTTTCTTACATTTTTGCAAATATGTGTGTCATTTTTTGAAACATCAGATCCAGATCTCTTGTTGAGTAGTTGAAGATTGTTTTTGAAATTTAATAGTCATACTCAGTGTCAAACTTTCAGTGGCAGTGCAACTTTTATTCTATACATAGGCTCATATATTTTTTTTTTTGCATATTTGTTAATTTTTTCTACATAGTGTAAAACTTCAAGACAGAAGTGTATACCCTGAGGAGGTTTTTTCTAAGAAATAACTGAACACGACAATAGAGTTGACATTATGCAGTCATTTGTGTAGAATGAAGGGTACCTTTTTGGCAGTCATGAGCACCTCATTATGCTGCTGTTCGTATTTATCCAGCTGTCGTTCCAATTCAACTTCTCTCTGTTCCCAGGACAGCTGACATTCCTCATGAAACTTAAATTAATACCATAAAATAAAAAGGGATATGTTTAAGGAACAGTTTAAAAAATAATTTGTAATTGCTTTTGTGCCAAGGTACTGCTCTTAGTGAGACTAGTCTCGTTTGCACAAAGGCACAAATGTACAATAAAATTTACTGGATCTAATAAAATATTTTTAGTTTATTTTTTAGTGTGCTCTACAATAGAATGGTGCCTCATATACAGTAGGGTTGGATTCTGTCCTGTGCCCAATTTTGCCAGGACAGATACAACTGCCTCAATGCAACAGAGTGTTTCGATACAAGGGCTTCAAAACTGGCAGGAAGAATATCAACAAATATGATTAATTCCTGCTTCTAAAGTCTTACATTATTCTGTTGTACAATTTCTTCTTCCAGATGACAGATTGTCCGCTCCTGGTCAGAAATTACTTTCTTTAAATATTTGATTTCTTCTTTATGAGTTCCCAATTCTCGGCTTTGTTTCAGATCCTGAAGACGTAGCTCTTCCATTCTTTTATGCCATTCACTGACCTGATGACAAATTATAACATTTAAGGTGTTAATATTTTTGTTCCTCGACCTAGACATTCGACATCAATTGCTGTATGTGAACCTTATAAACTATATTTTGGTTTATCATTAATGTTGGCTAGGAAAGTTTCTGACATACTGTAAATCACTTTTGAGTACTGTTGGGAACAATATACAGTTTAAACAGAAAAAAATGAATTGGAGGGTGAAGTATTGTGGTACACTGAGAAAGTCTGAACCTCTTTGTGTTTCTGTATGCGTTTTCTGGTGTTTGTATAGATTTTCAGCTGGGTCTTCTAGTTGCATGCATGTTATCAGGCTTATGATGAAACATGTGAGGTAGATAATATGTTTGTATCTCTTCATAGACATTAAACAAACATTCGTCAGCCCAATGAAGCATAACGTACAGTAGCTCACCATTTTGATATTTTTGCTACACAATTTTGCATATTACTCCACAAAATGTTAAGATTATGGAAAAAAAATACATTTCAATTAAAAATAAAAAGAGTAAATTAAATAAAATAAGAGAAGGCACATCTGTGAGAGTTTTGCCCTCACAATAACAGATTCTGTTATCAGGTGGAGTGCCCATTGTATATTTTTGCATGCACTCCTCATGTTCTTGTGGATTTCCTTCACCTTTAATTCATTTGGCCAGCTTACCCAATGACTATGCACTTGGTGTTCATAACAAAGATTTTACATCCTTAACATGGAAATTGGTGTTGTAGTATCTCCTTGTGCCTCAAATCTTGACAGATGAACAGAAGCAGTTGCCATTTCCCATTCTGCATATGAACACATGTTTAACAGGGTTGGTATAGGTGATGCAGCATGGTGTTTCCTGTAAGACCCAAAAACAAAACAGCAAAGCACGCAGTGGAAAACATGAACTTACTCAGGGCCCTTAAAAACCACACACGTCACACTTGCAGTTCAAGACTATGGTTGAATGTGTTTTTTTTTTTCAGCTGTGGTGTGAACTCCGTGTTTTCCACTGCATGCTTTGCCATTTTCTTTCTGGGTCATACTTGAAATGCCATGTTTTGTCACCTGTAATAATCTTGTTAAACATGTTCATTTCAAGCCAAAACTGTTTCAGTTCATCTGTCAAGATTCTAGGCACATAGACAACACTACATAGCCGTTCCTGGGAATTAAATTTTCCCACTATATACATTACAACAAATAACATCTGGAACATCCATGCTGATCTAAAAGAAGTGGCACTCCTGCTATACCAGGGTTGCAGCTCGGATATACCAGGTACTGTTGTTTCATTTGTGAATGGGACAGCCAAGCCAAAGAGTCTTATTATATTGCAAAGAACTGGATACTCCAAAAGCATTTGGTTCCAGGGAGGACAAGTAAGTGTGGCAGATAAACAACTTGTTGACACAACAAAGATATTTTTCCTCCTCTTCTTATTAAATTTGAACATAAAAATTAAGGAAGCAAAGAAAGAAGGTGAAGAATTTCGATATTTGAGACAGATGGCTCCACAAATGACTGATACTAAAATTAAGGAAGAAATTTTTGTTGGTCAACAAATCAGAAATGTCATAAATAAAGGTGGAGCCCAGAGTAAAATGCATTGAAGGCACTGTTGAAAATTGTCTTGGCAACTACAGAGCACCAAACTATATAAAGCTGCTTGGCATCGTGCATAAAGCCTAGGAAACCAGAAGTGAAAAATATCACTAAAGATTAATATCTGCATTCACACTTGGACTTCATCCTTTCTGGTTCTGCAGGCGCAGTCAATGACAAGCATGATAAAATGTTTCCCTGGGACATTTCAAGGATGAAAAGGCTGTATTAGGGCCAATGGAATCCGTTGATATTGGCTGACTACTGTTGGACACTGAAAGGAGTAGCATCAGATGCTATGTACAAAATAAAATCAGCAAAAAGGCATTTGTTAATTTAATTGAACTCATACAATGTCTCAGCATAATTAAGTGGATAAACACACTAAAATCAATGAAAGTTAATTTTATCTTTCTCTAAATTCCTATGTAGAGTCAATCTTAAATTCTAATGTGTTCACTTTGAATCTATCATAATCACAAAACATTTTTCAGGAGGCAAAACTTTTGAAAAATAGTGGTCTAGTGTGACTATTTTTATTTCTGCATGTACCCGTTAAAAGAATAGAATTCCCATTCTGAACAGGTTCATTCCAGGTACTTGTCACTCTTAAAATCTCGGACTGCCATTAGTCCTAAACTCAGTAAGGGTTAGAAAATCGATGGATGGATGAATAGGTGGAATTGGAAAGATGTGTAAATTAGATGACGGCAGAGCAGCAGTGCTAATACAATACCGTGCTTGATTACTCAAGAGTTTGCATTTGAGGTCCACTATAGAGTGGAAAGCAGTTACATTACGTGAATCTTCCTTCAGCTAATGACAGTACAAATTAGGAAAGGGGGTGTAAAACTATATTGAGTGATGTTGTGGTGATTTTGGCTCTTGTATCACTGAATTGACTATGCATGTAGGGAAATTTACTTAAGTTAATTCCTACATTACTTGATTCTCCACTTGAATATTCACATATATGACAAATGACCATTGGGTAGTGTTGATGTCTCATATCTTGAAATACTTTGGTTTGATTCCTAGCCTGGCCACTGTTTTACACGATTTCTCTCTGTTCATTTCATTTTGTTTCCAGTTACTTCTGTTTCTTCCCACCTCCTACATGGTATTTTGTGACTATAAATTGCTCTTCTATACTTCTGAATTAAGCTGGATTCAATTTATAGTTATTAGAACTTTCAAGTAAAATAATATTTGTTGCTAGTTCCACTGGCCCAGAAATATCAGAAAAGTAGCAACAATACAGCAAATGTACAGTGATGGAGTGCAGCAAACACAACCACAGACAATGCATGTAAGAAACAAACAATAAAAGTGACCAAGTGATTGGTACAGCACATGCTTACACGATGGGAGTTTTTATGACAGATTCAAGCAGATGACTATTTTAACAGTCAAGTTACAAATCTTTTCGAGTCTGCTAGTGTAACCTTGTATAGTACAAATATTTCTTTCTAGAGGCAGGGGTTGTAAACAGGGATTGTTAGGGTACAAATGACATGATCAAAAGAACTTTTGTCAGGTACCTCTTTTTATTTCTGTATAACACAGTATGATATGGGATGTGAGCATGCATGAATATACTGTATGATGGACTGCTTATGATTGATGCTGCTGGGATAAGCTCTTGCTCTTTGTAACCCCATAGTGAGATAAAGGAGTTCGAAAACGGATGGATTGTTACAGAAAAAAAAAATCATTTACTGATGATTTTAAAACAGGCAAGTCAATAGAATCTTTACTCATTCCCACCTTAGGTCTAAAGCATTATCTATATGCTATAGTAAATAAATAAATAGGCTTGAAAAATGAATGCGTGGGTTAATAAAAGGGTAAATATCTTTACTGTTTTATTTAGAAAAAAATATACAAGAGATACAGTAAACATTATAGTGCAGAGTTTCTTAAACTATAGTTTGCAAACTAAACTGCGCCGCGTTTTGGCACTTTTATGTCACACAAGGTCGCAAGTCACTGTTGTATTATATGTTAATGGATCTTGTATATTTTGAGAAGTGACTAGACTTTGGTTGTCAGCATGTTAAGACTATATACAGTATTCATAATTGCCTTTATTTGCAAATCATTTATCTTTTATAGTCAATGTCGTAGTGGCAAAGTGGAGGTAGAACTGCTGATTTTATTCCCATTTTCTTGCCATATCCCCAACATATGCATTCTAGATACATTGACAGTAAATCGACTTGCCATGGGTGAACATTAGTGTTCCCAAATATGTAGTGACGTACTGTGACTTAATGTCCAGGTTTTTTTCTTATATTTTACCCATTTTAGATGATTGACATTTGGGCTACCCACAACCATACAGTGAATGAAGTATATAAAAAGCTGAATGGGTAGTTTACCTTTTGTGCTCCTCTGGCATCCTTCAGGGTGCTGATCAACTCCTCTAACCCCTTGAATTTCAATTCCAGCTCAAGCATTTTCTCTTCAGCTTTTCTTCTCTCCTCTTCAGCTCTTTGCTTCTCCATATGGATCTTCACTTTGTCATTTTGCAACTGTATCATAGTCTTTGAGAACTTTTCTTGCTGTGGCAAGGGTAAAGCACCACTAAACTGTCTCCGAAGTGATTGCACAGTTTGCTGTAAGTGCTTAGCTCGATTACGTCCTTCCTGTCTAGCATAATACAAAGCTTGCTCCTTGTCATCAATCTTCTGCTCTAGTCTCAGGTTGTAGGCCTCCAGCTTCTGAAGCTTAGTCACTGTTACTTCTAGCTTGCTGACAGCAGCAGCTTCGCTCACTTTTAATGCTACAATATGCTGATGAAGCTTAGCGATCAAAGCACTTTCATCTGATTCAGCCTAGGGGAGAAAATGTAGTGGAAAGTTGAGATTCACACTCATTAACCCCAAGGATGTTCAAGCAGAACACAAGCAAACATTTAAAAAGTGGTATATTGATCAATGTTAGACATTTGTACAAAACAAGCAGATATATTCAAATGTGGCACCGTTCATATTTTTATATTATCTTTTTATATTCCCAAAGCAGTATTATTTGCATTATTGGTATAAGTCAGTCTTTATAATAAATGTTTAACAAAAACTGTATTACTAGAAACGTTAAGTCACAGCCTTAAATATAACAAAACCATTCTCACACAGTATAATACATAATACTCCACCACATTATATGCAACAGTAGTAAAGTACACATGACACAGTAAGCACATATCTAAACCAATACTGTGGTCACTTGAACTCCATGTATGCTTCATCAGTTCTCAAGAATTTAAGTTGAGGACTCAGTGGTTTTGATCTGTGGGGTGGTAGAGACATGTCAAATGTTTTGACTGCTACAGCAACAAAAAAAATATATTTAGCAGTTCTTGTTCTGACTGACTTGTAATGTTTTCTTAATGGTAATAATTAAATGACAAATGGAATGAGGGGCATGTTGGCTATAGTGTCCATCGTTTCCCCTAAGATGTGCATAGACTTTGAATGCAGTAGTTTCACAATCTGATGCTGGCCAGATAGTACTATCTTGTTTATTCTGAGTGTCCAGGCCAAACTGAAATACATCTAAGGTACAGAAACTAAAGTTCTAAAGGCAGATTCACAGATTTCACTAGTGGCACACAATGAACAGGATGTGAGGTCTCATCCTAGAGTTTGTTTTTGTTTTTATCTCACAAGCTCGTCAGATATTAAGTAACACTAATTATGAAATTTTGTTACCATTTTCACCCAATTAAACCAAAGCTCTTCTGCCCCATGTGTATGTACTACACCAGGTTGCAACAATGATGTAAAGTATATACTGTAGAACCACCCACCCTGATTTGGATTTAGGAGCGTTTGAGAATATTCTTATTTTCTACTTTAATACAAATGAATAAGGAGATGCAAACCACTTTTTTCACTTTTTGGGTTCTTAGACATTGCTCCTGACATACACTACACTGTAATAATCTTTCCCTTTCTATCTTCATCTATCAAGTACTGATTTTGATGGATGAGCAGTGAATGAGAATAGCCTGACAGGTTCTCATACTCACCAACCCAAAGAGGTCATTTATGGACTGATGGCACAGCTAACCTTACTTCTCAAAGCACGATTCAATCAGGAATAGACCTCTAAGCCTTTTCCCATTTGCATAAAACTTAACATCACATCCATTTTCTTCCTAAACTTTGTATGAGAGAGGTCTCTGGGACAGTGCATTGCAAAGTTTTTTCCACATTGCAATGGAAATATAATAAAAATCTACTTAAATCAATGCTAAACAAAAACCCATGATATTATCTATACACTCTGTTAAGAATGTTCTCTTTGGAATGCACAGCATCTGTTAATAAGGACATCAAATAGGTCTTTTAATTAAGTAAGTATCTAAGGCCATGAATAAATTACAGTATATGGCAGTGCACAGATTTTAAATAAAAACAGTGTGTCTCAGGCTAGGTGAGTGTGGCTGCATGACACTGCAAAAGCTATGCAGCTGCAGAGGGTCTGATGAGGGAATTTGTATTAAGGCAGTTAGTGCATCAGTCCCTCGTGGATCTCCTGGAACATCTAACCTTACTGACGACATAAGGAGCCTGAGTAGGATAGAGAGTAGATAAGAAAGAAAGAAAGAAAGAAAGAAAGAAAGAAAGAAAGAAAGAAAGAAAGAAAGAACGGCGCTCCATGGCCAGGTTATGGGCATCTATCAATGATAGTAAGATGATAAGAGTCAGGCTTTGGGAGTCCCCAGAAGCAACCAGCTGAGGTGGGTAGGATGCGAACCATTTAATGGATAATCACGTTCGCTAGTGATGCGGACCCTCTGCGGAAACTTGATGGCAGAGCGAGGAGAGGCAAGAAAGAGAGAGGCTCTAATCTCAAGTGTGAAACAGTATAGAAAGAACATATTTCATTTTCAACATTAAATGGTTTTAAAGGGATTATTTATTTATATTTTGAAGAGAACTTGAACTGCACTGATTTGTTGAACACTCCCTTGTTTAATGTGGAATAAAACTGCACAATGCACTTTCATATGCACCACTCTTTTTGCTTATGTGTCTTCACTGCACTAGTCAATCTCCACAAGTACTGATGTCCCACGTACAAGAAGATGCCAAGCTGCTGGCACCCAGACATCACAAGGAGTCAAAAATTATTACTATAATTCAGAGGTCATCAAAAAGATTTGACCAAGTGCCAAACACTTGCAGAACAACTAGTCTTCATCCCAGTCCCCATTGTAACAAAGTCCACCTTTAGACACAAATATACACACACTCACACAAGTCCCACAATGCCTTATTCACTCCTGAACTCACCCACTCACTTACATCAATACATGTTAAGAAAAGGAATTGGAGATTTCAGTATAGCATTTATATTTATTGACTCTTATTTATATTACCATATGCATACAGTATATAAAATTTATTCACTGCATTTTTCTATTCAGTAACCGAAACATAAATATTGCTTAAAATCAATGCTAAAAATAACAATTCAATCATTATAGTATGTTTCAAATTAGTTTTTCAGTAATACACTTTTTCTCAGTTCCTGACATTCACTCTTGTGAGATTTATGTTTGCATCATATATGGAGGAAACATTAGATGCATAATAACACTTAGTTAACTGTAAAATTTAATGGACAAGTCATATTGCTCCTGATGCTTTAATGTTTCATATATTCATATATCAACTTCATCAGTTGAATCAAACTTACCAGTTGAAGATTACTGTGTTATTTCAGAATTCCTGTAACAAGCCCTTTTTGCTTTGCTTTCAAGGTATTGCACACAACTGCTAGGTCTTTACCAGAACTGAACCACTGAACTGGACTGATCATGCATACAGTGATTACTCCTGACTGAGGTCGGCATCTCATGCTCTGCCTTACTATTAAAATATATTTGACACATTTGCGTAATAGTTGGACAAGCAAATAAAAATTTCACTGTATTTCACATATTTGACAATATTAATATTATAACTACTACAACTGCAACTGCAAGTGCCCTGACTGGATGGCTGGGCATTCTGACTGGGGTCTAGGATGACTTCCTACCTGGCCAGAAGGCTGTAATGTTCCAGAATGGAGGTGTAACTGGCACTGAGATTATCCTTGGTTTCTGTCCCAGTTGGGATGCCCAGATAATGGATGGACAAGGGACAAATGGATATTTTGAACAGTTCCTCCCCAGCATGAGAGGTGGCAGTACTCCCCCCGCTGGAGCTCAGTTTGGACACCCGCTGGGTTGCCTGGGAATTGCAGTATGGAAGGGCTACCATGTTGGGGTCCTTAGGGGTAGCGGGCAGGGGAGCTCTGAGAGGAAAGGACCTCCCTATTTTGGGGAGTGTCCATATACAGCATATAGTGCCATGACACTGGAAATGCTCCCAGGTCCGACTTAAAACGTGCAGAGAGTCAGAGTTGGAAGGAAGCTGGACGACGCTCACAGAGGAGACATAAACGGAGAAGAAGGTGCTTTACATGACTAATTTGTTATTGTGCTAATTTACTGGTACCCAATAAGTGACACTTTTATTTTATCTTGAACTGGTATGCAACTGAGTTGTGTCTCATTTTTGAGTTCTGGGTGCCCCCTAGTGGCCACACAACATTTTCCTTGTTATACCAATGTAAAAAACTCTGGATTGAAAAACCCAACAAACAACACAAATTTAGTGTTTGCCAAGTAGAGTATGCTTTTTTAACAGCCCTGCTAACTATGTGTCTGAGTGATTAAATACTTCCATTAACTCATTTCAGAGTAGCTTGAGAGTTGTACGTACTTTGTGCTATAAAGCATTATGAGCTAAGCCACATGAATGGCTGATCAATGTGGACATTTTGAAACATCAAAAAGTAAAATAAAATCCATTTTATTTTTGAATGAACATATTGTGCAGACTATTTGGTACCTTTTGTAGAACAGCCACAGGTTCAGATAAACCTACTGCTACATGAATGAAAATAATCAGTTCCTTCCTCTGCGTGGTACTCCATTTAAAGACTTGGCTGATTTCTTACTGACTTATGCATGATGCATTTTAAAGCGATTACAACTCACAGCTGTTTAGTCATATCTTCATCCTCTCAAAGCAAACACAAATCATGTATTTGTATTTATGAATTCAGAATGGGATAAATGTACGTTTGCCTTTATTTGATTAGCAGATGTTTACAAAACTTACAAAAGAGGTTAACATAATCAAGCAAACATCAGTCTGGGGACTGTTTTGGAAAAAATGTTACAAGACAAGGTTACAAAATTGATTATCGTAAGTGAAGCGCTCAGAACAAAATGCAAGCAAGTTATACCTTCTTGTTTTCAAGAACCTATCTAAGCCATTATGAATTAGATACAAATTCACCAAACAAGTCAGTTCTGCTTTAAAATGGAGGCGGTAGCTCATTTCATAAGCTAGGACTGACACATAAAAAGAGTCTGGATTGAGATTTGATGCCACACAGAGCTGATAGTACCAAACAACTTTCTTTAGCAAGCCTGACGGGGCAAGAAATGTAGCAATAACTAAAGCTTTTTTGTCTTGAAAGAAAAGTGTGGCTTTAGCAGTATTGTGTTAAACCAAGCAGGGATTTTAAATAAAAGGTGTGATACCTTCAAGCCCACATTTAAATTCAAGTGCTCTTTAATCAAAGAGGTAAATCTAGAATTAATCATTTCATTTCATTATAAATTCTCTGCCAGGTCTTGTTAACTTGAACTGAGTACCGTCCCTCTTTAAGGTCTCTGTATGTGTTTGATTGTATAGATGCATACCATTTACAAATTTTATATAGTTTTAATATTATTGAAAAAAATGGGTTAGAGGAGGATGATATGGGGCCAGAGAAAACTAACACATGGCTGCCAATTGATCATTTTGGCTATAAAGAAAATGGAAACATGAATTAATCATTCATTTGTATGTATGTCATTTATCATTTTATGGTCATAATATCACAAAACTGAAACTTTAATGGAATATTTAGAAATAGTTTTTTTTTTTTTTTTACATGATGAAAAAATAAAACTATCCAGTAAACTAACCATACTACTTTTACCATTTTAGCCACCTTATTTTGCACCAATGTATACACATATAGAAAACATTACCTGTAAACCAGTTAGTTTGTCTTTCCACATACTACTAGAATCTCAGAATATGTAGTGGCCATGCCAGTCTTACCTGATAATCCAAGTGCTGTTTACGCAGAGATTCGATTTCTTTATCTCTAGATTGCTGACGAGCTTCCAGGGTAATTATTTGCATCATGGCAACATCTGACACTTCTCTTAACCTGTAAGATACAAGATTCTTTTGAATATATGAAACCAAAATGTCTGTAGTATCGAAACACATGCTAAGAGTTCTACATTACCAGTGTAACAAATAAAACTCCCAGAAAGAATAATTTCACATGCAGCCAAAAAGCTTAAACCAAGCCTAACCATGAAAGTAAGCTGATGTCATGCATTATTTATACTAAACTGTAGTCCATTGAGACTTACTTTGAAACTTCATTTTTGAGCTCTGCTTCAGTTTTTTCCAACTCTAGTATTCTTGTCCTGTCTGCATCACTGACAGCCTTACTTACACTCTGTGCAAGGGCATCCCGAAGCTCTTGTTCTACTTTTTGGGCTTCTAGGTATTGTTTAGTGAGCTAAGAAATGGAATAACAACATAGAATCGTTACACATATCATCTGGTGATACTGCAGCTTAGGTATCATTTATAAATGGCCATTAACAGTCTGCATTTAATAAAACATGCTATAAACCTTCTTAATATGATAGAAAGCAAAGAAAAATGACAATAACATATTTCAAGAGCCTTCTTCTTAGAAATCATTAATTATTACTAATAGCAGTTAATAAAATTTGTAAAGACTGTTAACAGATGTAGCAGAAACAAAGTGAGACCTGTATTTTATAGATGTCAGTTAAATGGCACCTCAGAATATCAGAAATATCTATACCTCCATTTATTTTGTGGACCCATTTCATTCCTTTAAAGGATCATGGAACATTATAGTTTAGTGCCAGTAGCTTCGGGGATGTGGCAAGAAACAAATCCAGGGAGGGGACATTTACATACATACCCACATGCACCAGATACTGTACATACCCACACTCACTTGTTTTCAGTCTACTTAACATCACCAATCAATCTCTAAGAAGCGAGAGTAAACTAAAGTTCCCAGGAGTAAAAAATATACTGACAAGGGGAGAAGGCCTAAACACCATGGTGTTCCAACCAAAGCCCCTGGAGGTGTGTAGCAGCAGCACTAACCCCTGTGCCAACAGGCCACCCAATCACAAAATTAAAAAAAAAAACAAAACAAAAGGAAGAATATAATGCAGCCAAGCCATCCTGTACATAATCCTGAATTCCTATAAAATGGAAGTAAAACATGGTTTATCAAAATGTGTATCATATATATCATATATGAGTACAAGCATATTTGATAAAATCATTCATATTAATCGACTATCAACTTTTCTAATTTTAAGCCAGCTACAGTTAGGAATTCAATGTGTTTAAGAATGGCTTGTTTTGGCAGCACTTTGATAATTATGGACACAAATTAACCATCCAGAACTGCACTGCCAGCACACAGAGATCAGAGTTTTATGTCCTGTGGCACTGGGGAGGCAGCATAAAAAAGAGGGACGCCTCACGCCTGGACAAACTAGTGAGGAAGGCAGGCTCTATTGTAGACATGGAGCTGGACAGTTTGACATCTGTGGCAGAGCGATGGGCGCTGAGCAGGCACCTGTCAGTCATGAAGAATCCACTGCATCCACTGAACAGGATCATCTCCAGACAGAGGAGCAGCTTCAGCTACAGACTGCTGTCACTGTCCTACTCCACTGACAGACTGAGGAGATCGTTCCTCCCCCACACTATGCAACTCTTCAATTCCACCCTTGGTAAACGTTAATATTATACAAAATTATTGTCTGTTATACCTGCATTTTTATCACTCTTTAATTTAATATTGTTCTTTATCAGTATGCTGCTTCTGGAGTATGTGAATTTCCCCTTGGGATTAATAAAGTATCTATCTATCTATCTATCTATCTATCTATCTATCTATCTATCTATCTATCTATCTATCTATCTATCTATCTATCTATCTATCTATCTATCTACTCTTAATATTTTCACTATAGTCAGTTAATGTACCCCTCAAATAAAAATACTGCAAGTTTTTTTTTTTTTTTTTTTATTTAATGCATGTAGGGTGGAAAGCTGGAGTACCAAGTGAATAATGATATCACGGTGGCCCAAAGCTGATTGGCAACGTTAGTACAGTACGCATGCATAAATGTTCTGTGCATGGCTGCTACAACTCTATGATGTCATGCTGACTTTGCAAAACATCATGGGGCTCTGGGAAAAAAATCTTCATCTGAGCTGACTGCAATAGCAAACTTACAGGAAAATATTCAGCAAATAAGGTCACCAGTGAATATAGCATAGTCACTGGGAAAAACACTGGCAAACCTCAGGAATCAACACTACACCATGATTAAACCATTGATTTTGACAGCCAGATTCAGGAAGGAAGAGCACAATAGCAAGCAGTCACTGATAAAATGCTAGGATGGAATTTCTCATGCCAGGAAAGTTTCCATAATAGATTCAGCAGTTACACTACAATCCAGATCTCAGTTTAAACCACAATTACAATCATATTACGTAAGCTAAACTAATACTACTAACAAATGGGGTACAGAAAAGAAGAAAATGGATCACACTTAATTAGTGGTAAATAAGTAATTCAATGGAAAGTTAAGACTAATGGACCATCAAGGCCTAAGCAGTACATACTACTGAAGTTGGTACAAGATGATTACATACAGTCGGGAAAGCTGAGAGTTTGTTCAGATGGCATATTACAGCCACCAGCAGCATTAAAATATGTCACCTACTTACATTAACAAATTTGTTCTCCAGTTCACAATTCCTCTCTTCCACCTTTTTTAGAGTATTTCTTAGGCAGTCATACATTTCATGAGCATGATCTGCTCTCTGTCTTTCATTGAGTTCTTTCATTTCCAACATGGTCATTTTTTTGGACACAGACAAATCACCCCTTGTGATTGCATTAGCTGCTTTATTCATTGAGTCAACACCTGCAAGAATGGATGTCAAACACAGCAATCAGTTTAAAACTTTTAAGTTGTTAAAACATAACAAAGTGCAGTAGAAAAAGGTGGAAAACAGGGTATGACATACTAACCCAGTGAATTAATTTCTTCCCAAGCTTGTTCTAGTGTATGCAGTTTTTCCTTTGTAATTTCCAGTTCTTTATTCAAACGATCAATATGTTTCCTGAGAACGGCATTTTCACTCTTAAAAAAAAAAGAAAATTAGGCTGATTTTCATATACTGTTATTGTGTTGCGCATTTTTTTAGTGGATTTTGAATTTAAAACTCTTATATACACTTGTATCCAAATTAGAAAAAAGAGTAGGCAAATATTGTAAAATTAGAATTAGAATATTTAAATAAAAAATAAGCAAATTTCAAATACATAAGAACTTAAGATAATGATTCTGCACATTATACATACATTTTTGACCCTTTTTTTTTTTTACATTATTTTTAGCGTAACAACCGCTGCAGTTGGTCAGCTGTCATTTCAGTATAATAATAATAGGAATATTTATGTGTCGCACCTGTTGTTCCAATAACGTCTGAAATGAATTCATAACTTGAGAATTTTTCCAACTGGTCATTAAAATGTTACAAAATCTTTATAAGCCATGTATGCTGAGTTTCACTACATATTTATTAATAACATAACAACTAAAGGAAGGAAGGAAGGACAGAAGTTTGTTCTATCTATCTATCTATCTATCTATCTATCTATCTATCTATCTATCTATCTATCTATCTATCTATCTATCTATCTTTTCAAGATATCTCAACAAGGCTTGATATTTCCCACCAAATTTCCTTGAGGAATATATGTATCACATTTTAACGACATTGTTCTAATCAAAGGCGAGTGGCTTCATGTAGACAGAGAGACATGATGATGAAAACAGAGGCTGTTAAATTTTATACAAAAAAACCTTCAAATTTAAAAAGTTAAAATTAGGATTCACCATTGTAAACCTTACCGTACCTTGCTTATACAAGGAGTACTTTTATTGGCACTTTTTAAACCAAAATTTCATCCTTCATTTTTTTAAGCAAATAAACGTAAAAATACCTCTGAATGTTCCAAGCTGACGGCCTTCTGGACAAGCAAATTATCTTTCTGTAGAAGATCTCTGTATCTGATTGTTAAATCGCTGTATTGATTATTGACTCGCTCAAGTTCCACAGCTGGGACACTACCATCCAAGGCTTTCTGTAAAGATGCAATTTTAAATGCTGCCATGTCCTGAGGACAAAAATAAATATGTGTTAAATTAAGACATGATTGCATGGGGAATAAAGATTCTTCATTGCAAATTAGCCATGCCCAGTCCTCATTCATTTTCATATGTTAGCTGAAAAATCAGTAATATATCAACATGACACCCTCCATTATCCTAACCGTTATATCCTAACTACAGGGTTACGGGTGTCAATCCCAGCCAACACAGGGCAGGAAACAAACCCTGGGCAGGGCACCAGCCCACCACAGGGCACACACACACACTCTAGGGACAATTTAGGATCACCAATACACCTACTCTGCATGTCTTTGGACGGAAACCAGAGCACCCAGAGGAAATCCACTTAGACACGGGGAGAACATGCAAACTCCACGCAGGGAGAACCTTGGAAGCGAACCCAGGTCTCCTAACTGCGAGGCAGCAGCACTACCACTGTGCCACCCTACAGTAATTCTCACAGTATATTATTTTTTCTTAATTTAACCATTAATATGGATTTTTGGAGGATATTAAATGTTACAACATAACATAAGCAATGTTATTTGTCTTCTAGGTTATAGAGATTATTTGTCTTCTTACATCCATCATCCAACCTGCTATATCCTAACTACAGGTCACAGGGGTCTGCTGGAGCCAATCCCAGCCAAAGGCAGGAAACAAACCCTGGGCAGGGTGCCAGCCCACCACAGGACACACACTAGGGACAATTTAGGATTGCCAATGCACCTAACCTGTGTATGTCTTTGGACTGTGGGAGGAAACCCAAGCAGACATGGTGAGAACATGCAAACTCCACGCAGGGAGACTCTGGGAAGCTAACCCAGGTCTCCTATCTGCGAGGCAGCAGCGCTACCCACTGCGCCACCCATTCAACATGACACATTTTTTAAATAGTTCAACAAGGAGGCTTTAACAAAACTTGACTACTGTTCATGGTCAGACACTGGTCAGTGGTGAGATTCAGGCTGTACACACATTTTGAGTTTTATAAGTCAGTGAACATTAATATCTATGTTAGGTAATTCAAGTACAACAAAAATTGCTAAGTCATTTTTAAATACACTACAGTGACTACACAGTGTAAATAAGGTCTATAGTGTTCCGCTTTTCTTGAATATTTTAGAACATGTTATTCCTTTAAAACTTAACCTTTGTCACCACCATTTGAATACACTGGCTTAGAAAAAAGCAGTGACATAGATAGTGAAATCAAACTGTGCTGGAAGAGTACACAAACAATGTATGCTCGGTTGGTGAAATTATATTGGTGACATAGAATTACAAATGAACAAAGCTTAAACTGGCTTATGCAGAAAGGATCATCTTGCCTTATATCTCTGCAAGTAACCAATTTTTTTTGTCACTGCCGATTCCATTGCAGTTATTTCGTTTTTCAATTTGCTGTTCTCCTTTCTGAGATGTTGCTCCATTTCCAGTTCAATTGTGTATCTTCGTGTGAGGGTTTTTTCATTGACCTTTAGAACAATCATTTTCCTGGCAGCTTCTGCCACCTGCCTCCTTATTTCTTCAGAGTCCATTTGCAGTATGTTCACCCAATGCTGTTAAGCCAAATAATGTAGAGAGATAAGAAACATTGGATGCATCCAGATAAGTCACTAAGTAAGTAACAATGATGATGATATCTGAAGTTGAAATCAAATATTATGAACCTTTTATAAAATGAAAGATGACACTTTCATGTTCACATGAAAGTTTAGTTGTAATGGCAAGCTATATGGACTAAAACATTTTAACATTATTTACTGAGAAATGGAAAAAATATGATAGGTATAATATTTTATCAACATTTATTATTCAGGTACTTACGTTAAACTCGGCTATTTTAATAGCATCATGTGCCTTTTGTTCCTGAAGTTTATCTTGAAGTTCACAACTTTGTTTGAGTTCCTTTTCCCATAATTCCTTTTCACTAAAAAAAACTCATTATTTATACGAATGTTCAGTCTATAATGATAAAATACTGTGATTTTACAACCTTGTGCTGACTACAGGAAGGATTCCAGCTCATGTCTCAGTACTATGGTCATACCTTTGATATTCTTTGTAAAGTAGTCCTTGTTGATGACGAATAACTGCAAATTTCCTTTTGTATTCTTCTAAAGCTTCTCCCAATTTTGTTGCCGTTTCCTCTTTATTGTGCAGTTCCTGATACCAATCATAACAGACAAAGTAAAATTTTCAGGAAACATTTTTAGCATCTGCCCATCTGTCGAATGAATTAATGGTAACATCATGTGAAATGTTTATATTATATTTTATATATAAGTTGTGTTCAGTACAGTGAGAGCAATGCTTACACAAGTCCTAACTTTCTATAGCTCAGCCAGTTAGGCCTTTTCCATATTTGGTTTGCACCTGGGTTATAAGCACGAGGGTGATATTGAATTCCAGCTACGAAGGGTGAACTTGATCTCAGTTGATATAATACAGAGTGTACAGTATAGTATACATTAGACCTTAGAATGGAAATGGGCCTTATTTTGTGGCCTGGGTGGTTAGGTGCTGTGGATTTTCAGGATTACTGATACACCAAGTGGTAATAAAGTCATTCTTTTAAACAATATGTAACAAAGGAATATTAAAAAACTTAAAAACAGTGTAGAAAACTTTCTATGTCCGCACTACAATTAAAAGGGCAGAGTGGCGGTTCTGTGGCTAAAGGCTCTGGGCTGGTAACTCAAAGGTTGCTGGTTTGAATCCCAGCAGTGACAGAAGGAGTGCTACCCCATTGGGGCCTTGAGCAAGACCATTAACATGCAATTGTTCCAGGGGCAGTGGACAAATAGCTGATCCTGTGTATGGACCCCAAAACTCTCTGTAGAGTAAGTTGGGATATGTCAAATTCCTAATAGAATAAATTGCATATGGTGAATACAATGAAAATAAGCTGCTTACAAACATATATTTTAAAGCAGTGTTCCTTAAACTTTAAATGCGCTACCCCATGTTGCCTGTCTTAGTGAGTCCATGACGACTGTCAGATCTGCAGGGTCCCTTCACCCTTGGAGAATTACCAGCGACAGTCAAATCAGAGCAATGTCGATTGCTTAAACTCAAGTATGGATCTCTTCTGAACAGAGACTCTGCCCTGTAGCTCCAAGTAAGTGGAATTGACTGCAGTGGGCAGTCCGAGTAGGTAGAGTTGATTCCAAAGGGTACCATTACAGTCTGGCTGTAGACCTCCAGAGCTCTGCCTCTTTATACTATAGTTAAGATTAGGCTTGTGGGAGGGTTATATGACTCAAATAATGGCAAGTCGTGCTAAGTAAGTTAGCCGTACCTACTTGAGGCTCCAGGTTAGAGGCTATGGGCTGCAGAGATACAAGACTCCTAAAGCTGTCAGTGGCAACTCATCGTGAGACTCTTCGACCCCTTCTCATTGCATGCAGCGGTTAGTCATGACCTGCATGACCCAAAAGGCAGCACCCCACGACCCACTTTGGGTCATTACTCATATTTTAAGAAAATAGGTTTTAAAGTAATCAATTTGTGTTCATTCCTTCTGTTTTCTTAGATATCTTGGGTGATATTTACACAAAGGCTAAGTTATGCAAATGAATCCATCCACTTTATAAACACATTTATTCCATGTTATAGTGGTTGGGAGTGTGAGCATACTAAATCTTGGCAGTATAAGCATAACGGGATGGCCAGCCCTGGTTGACATGTCAGTCTGCCGTAGGTCACACAATCTCTCTCGCCTCATAAGTCAATTCATCATCAATTAACATATTGCATACATCTTTACAATGCTGAAGGAAAGTGTAACAACAGGAGAAAGCCAAAGCAATACAGAGACAAATGGTCAACTTCACAGACAGTGAACAGGCAGGAAAGTGAAACAGGTACATGAAGCTGTAAGGCAGCATCACTAACCACTGTGTCACTTGGGTGTGATGATTCTTAAAAAAATAAAATAAAATTCAGTCCTGGAAATTTTACTCCTGGGTGGCGCAGTGGTAGCGCTGCTGCCTCACAGTTAGGAGACCTGGGTTCGCTTCCCAGGTCCTCCCTGCATAGAGTTTGCATGTTCTCCCCGTTTGTGCGTGGGTTTCCTCCCAAAGACATGCAGGTTAAGTGTACTGGCGATCCTAAATTGTCCATAGTTTGTATGCCTGAAAGTGGGCTGGCGGTCTGCTGGAGCATGGGTTTGGCTCCAGCAGACCCCCCGTGACCCTGCAGTTAGGATATAGCGGGTTGGATAATAGATGGATGGATGAAATTTTACTCCCAATACATGGCTTGAATTGGGTAATGCTACATAGCTGCTTAGTGTTAACATAGCCTGCCGTGAGTGAGACTATTTTTTGCTGATATTTAAAAAAGTTGTAAATAATAAAATGATGACATTATTTGCATTTTCAATAATGTTGCAATTTGAAAGTCTTCAAATATATTTTCTCTTTGAGTTGGTCTAATAGCATAGCAAATTGTGTATCACCTAACAAAGTGAGCTAGTGTTAACTAGTTTGTGTGTGAACAACGAAATACCCATAGTTCAGTCAAAACTGCTTTTCTGAATTGCATCCATTATAACAGACTTGGCTGGTATCTTTCCAACACCCTAACCTTACATTTGTCATGTTTCTAATTTTACAGGGCAATTTAAAAAGAATTGGAACACTTTAAAAATGGATTACCCAGTTACTAAGTAGTACATGAACATGTAGGCCAAACCAAATTGTAAAGCTGCTCTCATAGTCTGACAAATGCACAATTTCTGTCCCTTGTGTCACTTCCACAGTTTAATACATTTTCAGACCCCCAGCTGATGGTTGTCACAACAATATATACATTTTCAAGCACCAAGATCTCGAAACAAAGTAAAAGGTAGCTCTACAATTTGGTGAACGCTTTATGTTCAAACGATACTCACTGTAATTACTGGGGAGTACATCTTTAAAAGTGTTCAATACTTTTTGAGTCACCCTTTTTAATCATTATACCTTTTAAATTTGAAATTCAACTTTATTGAAAAGCAGTGCATTTGCTATTTCCCTTGGTGTTGCACTCCACATAACGGGTGGAGTGATGGCTCTGAGGCTAAGGATCTGTGCAGGTATCCCGAAGGTTGCTGGTTCGAGTCCCCATCACTGCCAAAAAGAGATCCTACTCTGCTGGGCCCATGAGACCCTTAACCTGTAATTGCTCTAGGGGCACTGTACAATGGCTGACCCTGCGCTCTGATCCCAAGGGGTATGCGAAAACTAACAAATTCCTAATACAAGAAATTGTATAAGGCGAAACAAATAACAAAAGTAAACAGTTTCTAGAACATTATACGATACATGACACCATCCCAATATTATATATACTGTAGTTGTCGAGAGTACTAATGCACTGATTAAAAACACAAAAATATAAAAGAATTTGACAGTGCAGAATTGCTCTGAGGCTCAAATTTAGTAAGCAGAAGATTGAGATCAGGAAGAGACATACGAGAATCAGAGACCGGGTTTAATATGAGTAACTGTAGTAGGAAAGTAACTGTTGATCAGAAACTGATAGAGATGGTTACCCAGGTGGGTGTAGTTTTCAAATTTAATTTAACTTTAAATATATACAGTATCTCGCACATTTTCTGACCTGAATGGACACAAGTCCTCAACCAAGTGCAATTCCAGGCCCACAATCCTTTCTTCTACCCAAATGACATGCTGCATTTTTATGTTTTGAATGACCAGGGGGCACATGTATAAATGGCGTGTATGCACAAAAATGCTGTGTAAGCCCTTTTTCACGCTCAAATCGTGATGTATAAAACCTAAACTTGGCGTAAAGCCACGCCAGCTAAATGCTAAGCGTACGCAAGTTCTTGACTCAGTTTTGCAAACTGGCGGCACATAGCGTCAAAGCAGTGCTTTTGTTCAAGTGTGGTTTCCCTTTCTTTTTTAGATCCACATCACTGATGCGACTTTATCAAATACACTGAAATTAACCTCATATTGTTTATTAGTTTAAGGCATCTGATTGTAATTAACCTGTAACAATATAATGGTCCACGGAATGGCCAAACTATTCCAAATATCATAGCTGCTTTAGCGTTGTTCCTCTAAATGCACCAAACAGAGTATTTATTCCACTGTATCAGAGTGTGGAATCACAGCTCTACAGTAGCTGATGTGATTCACACACTTAGAGCACATAGAAGAACACATACAAAACAAAGCTAACGTGCTACTTTAGTTACGATGGTATTTGAGAATCTATTAAATTAAATGATTTAATGATAAAGTTTATGATATTCTACTTTAATGACAAAATAAACTACGCGATTAAAGTGGAAATTTTGAGATTAAAGTTGACATTTTGATCTTTTTTCTCACTGTGTCCCTATTTTTTTTTCTTTTCTCTGTACCCTAATAAGCTTTCATATGACACTCAGACGGTGTGCTATGACTTGCCCTTTCACGGCGACTTTGATATCTGACTTCTTTTTTTATTTCGGGCACTGTGCAACTTTGTGAACTTATGCTTTCAAGTTTCTCCGACACCCTGTGTCACTCGATCAACTTCCTTTTGTTGTTTATACCACTGTTTAAACCAACAAATAGTACGTTTTTCCTTGCCTCCACTTGGTATTCGCTGAAATGTTTCTATTTTCCACTGTGATTTTGCCATTGCCTTTTCACAGAAGGCCGAGCTTAAGGGCTATTTATTATTGATTTGTAAATTCAAAGAGGCGTAATTCTGGGAGGAGTTGGGGTGGGGCAGCTGGCGTGTGCACATGCGTTACTTTTCACACTAACCAGGATTTAGGGAGCGGAAGAACATGGAAGTTGGCGAACGCACAGATTTATGCATCTGGATTTTTTTGTTCGTACGCCATGTTTTAGTGTGAATTCTATGCACAGGATTATGCATGAGGCCCCAGATGCTTATCATACCAGGCAGTTATGCAGAAAAGGAGGATGCTTTCAAAGACAGCTTGACAAACCTGATTGGCACGTCTTGCCATCCTGGCTTACCTGTAGAAGTCTTATTGCGTGCTCATTTAATGTGTTGATTATTTCAGCACTAGAAGGTGACATTTCTTCAGGGAGGTGGTGAGTTTGAAAGACAATGCTGTTTTTTCTCGTCTGTTGCATCAATTTCACTTCATTTTCCAAGAGTGCAGCCTTGACATTAAAAAAGAAAAAAAATGAGAAGTACTTATTATTAAAGTGTTTATTAAAGATCTCAAAAGTAGTATATTTTGCAAATCGTTTGAGTCACACTGCTCACCTGGTTAGAGTCTGACAGGATAGAAAGGGCATTAAGTAGACAGACTGAACTCTGAGTATATAAAGATCACACTGGGAAATAAAACACTCCTTTGAATACCACTGTAAACTGACTCGGCTGGAAGGAGGTGGTATATTATTGAAAATAGTTTCCCAGAGAACCAAATACTGACGAAAACATGAAAAAAAAACATGCTAGAAGGTCTGGAAAGATTTCCTAGGATGTACTCAGTTCATCCAGAAGTAAATCTCATTAGGTCTGTAAAGTCCGATTTCTCCTCATGTATAATCAGGTGAGTAAGGGAAAGGCTCAGTGGCCACCCAGTCTATATGAGGCAGACCAAGGAGTGTCTAGGGTATCGTTTTGTCAGTTTTGATAACCATGCCCTATTTTTGTACTGGAGCTACTACTAGCAATACCCCCAACTTGCATGGGTAACAATTCTAAATGATCTGGTAACACTAAATTGGATTCAACCTTTTTGCTTTTCCAAAAGGTAATATACCAGTTGTACATAATATATTGAAAAGGAAAAATTAATTTGAGTTAATTTTAAAGTAAAAAAGTATGACAACTTTTGAAATGAGTGCAGTTGTAGTGGTCAGAAGGAGAGTATTTACTCAGTATAGTTTCTTTTTTTTCATTGATTTATACTTGGTATTACCTGGTGGGTGGGCGGCTGCCTCGCAGTTGGGAGACCCGGGTTCGCTTCCCGGGTCCTCCCTGTGTGGAGTTTGCCTGTTCTCCGCGTGTCTGCGTGGGTTTCCTCCGGGGGCTCCGGTTTCCTCCCACAATCCAAAGACATGCAGGTCAGGTGGATTGGCGATTCTAAATTGGCCCTAGTGTGTGCTTGGTGTGTGGGTGTGTTTGTGTGTGTCCTGCGGTGTGTTTGGCACCCTGCCCAGGATTGGTTCCTGCCTTGTGCCCTGTGTTGGCTGGGATTGGCTCCAGAGGACCCCCGTGACCCTATTCGGATTAAGCGGGTTAGAAAATGAATGGGTGGATGGGTGGATTACCTGGTGGAAAATATGGTGGTAGCAGTGGATGGTGCTGCAGTACCAAAATGTGTGAGGCAGATATGCCTTTGATACTCGTCGAATGAACCTACTTTTTCTAATGCCTTCTCCATCTGGTTAATGGCATGTACCGTCTCCTTCCGAGAGTCTCTTATTTCCCTCCGTAGTTCTTCATTACGCCCTGTAAGCTGGTCGACTTGAGCTTTCAGAGACATATTGGCATGAATTGTTCGTTCTGAATTCTTAATATTCATTGCCTAAACAAAAAGTGTATTTTTATTACATAGCCATATACAGTAGAAATGTGTCATATTTTAGGACTTTTTAATTTTTAATTTATCATACAGACAGATAGACTTTTTATGTCCCCAAAGGGAAACTAAATATTAAACAAACAATAATTAACATTTGTTAGTTATATTTGGAATCCAATATTTCTGGCAAAAGGGCCAATATATACATTAATCAATAATAATATTCAGCAGCAAAACCTGCATCCAGTGTAGTCAGTGTCACTCTACATCCTTAAGAGAAACTGACTAGTTTGCCTTTTTTAAAATGATTTTTAAAACTAATGGCAATCTATTGCAATGTATTTTGTATTGTTTTTTTGAAAAATGTCCTAATTACAGACACAATAAAACAGGAATAATCATATATGAATATGTTTACTTATTTTCTGAACCTACTTTTTCCATTATAGCATCTTGGGATCCAGAACCTATCACCGCCAAATTAAGTGCAAGGGAGGAGTAAAATCTGAAACAGAACAGCAGTCCATTGCAGGGCACACTGACACACACTTTTCTCCATCACCCAGTTTGTAGCTGCCAGTTACTTTCTTTAAAATGTCTTATTTATATGATTCTGACATGCCATTTGAAGTCTGTTATTGACACCTAAGCTATTAGCTTTGAAGCATCTTTCTGAAGTATGTGGATAGGAATAACTTAAATTTCATCTAATCAAACAGACCTGGCGGAGAAGTATCTTTTTACTTGTCAAACTGTTTCTGAGTTATCTTCATATAGACACTTTCTTAGATATTGCATTTTTATATAGATTTCAAAAAGTAAATAAAAGGAGAATGATATTCTTTTAACTTGACCATACATTTTATTTTGAAAAGGCTGAAAGATATCTTATCATTTGTAAAGTCAATCTATACAATTCATATACAAATTGAATATTTTGTGTAATTATGAAATATGACAATACTTCAAAAAGAAAATTGCTACATTGTACAGAAAATGTTAAATGTTATAAATTTAAAAGGAAGGAATAACCGGATGCCATTATGAGTTAAATTTATAAGCTGTTTCTGCTATTGCCAAACAATCTGATGTATCGTATCAGTCCTTTGTCTGTTTAAACAATGCAGCTTAGTTTTTTATGGTATTTTATGGTCTGCATTTACAATGTGAAGGTCATTTTTGTTTTTTCTTTCCTTTGAGGCATATTTCAAAAGGATTCATGTCTTCTGATCTACGAAGGTATACATGTTGAGTTTACTATCAATATATCACTGTGGAAAAGCAATTTGCACCATTGAGAGATTTTTCTGTTATCTGATGCTAACAACGCTTTAGATGAGCTTGCATAGATGAACTATCGTTCATATATTGTATGCTGTATTATGAAACACATTTGTGTAAATTTGTGTTTACAAGCTGCAAAAACAGAGGTAAAAAATGTTTCCCAACTGAGGCCATCATTGAAGTGATGATACCGTATTAGGTACACTATTTTCTAAGTGAAAGATTTTACCACCGTGTACAGTGTTTAATTGAAAGTTCTTCCGTCTTTAAAGCTCTTTCCTATTCTGCTTCTCACACAAGTTTAGCCGGTCAAGAATAAGTGCTCACCTGCAAGGTATCTTAATTCAGTAATCTACCACATTTGGGAAGGTGCTGAATGGAGTGGTTTGTCCCAAAAACTGAGAGGTAGGAGAGTCATGGTCAAAGGGAGTTTCTTAGCTGCATCCTGCGTTAATGTTCCCAAGTAATGTATGTTGTCTTTGACTAACATGTTTAAATTTTATGCTACCAGCCCTTACGAATGAAATGTGATCATGGATTGAAGAGACTGACATCAAAATGGAGCATCAAACTTGTTTCTGGCTTTAATCATGGATAAAGTTCCTAACTAGTATTGCAGCTAGTGTAGTATTGGTACCATGGCTTGTTTTACATTATCATCACATGGACAGAGTACAGTGAAATTCTTCCTTGCATGTACAAATCATCTCCACATTCTGGCATCATGATTAGTGACCATAAATACCTTACCGTGAAACTTTTGTCTTCCTTACCTGAAACATCTCAGAACATATTTGTAATAGAGTTTTAAATACTATACTTTGATGAACTCTCTTTGATTATCCCTCACTTTGTTAACAAATGTGTTATTTTTTGTTTATTTTTAGGCTCCTTGGTGTTATTCTGGATTAGGAATAGCCATTGTAATCATGACCGGAGATGTCTTCTACCAAAGGCACTCTTTTGCAACTATTGATTGTATAACTGAAGCGATGCAGTTTTTTACTTTTAGCTTATCTAATTGTTAAAGAGAGTCGAGTGTGATGAATCATCAAGACCAACAATCATGCAAATGCAGATCAGTAAATGGGTTGATCAAAAACTATACCAAATAAGGCAAAGCAAACAGAAGTCAAAAAAGAGATAAAATGAAACAAGTAAAATAATGCTCAGTTGAATAATTAGAGTAAACAAGCGCAGTCTGAAGTGCTGCAGGTTAATATGGCCATAACATAGGCAAATGGGATGGTCCCAATATGAAAGATGCTAACAAACATTATAATCATGTTTTACCAAAGATGGCTAGATCTCCCCTAGTTATCTTCTATAACTCTGTGGTGGCCAGTAAAATTTTCTACACTGTGATGTGCTGTGCTGGTAACATTACTTCAAGAGAGGTCCACCAAATCAAAAGATAATTAAAAGGACAGGCTCAGATATGGGACACACTCTGGACCCCTAGCAAAGGAGAAAATGAAAACAAACCTGAGTGCCATTATGAACAATGCTGCTCATCCTATCTCTGACACACTAACACTGAGGACTTTCAGCCAAAAATCATTCAGCAGACGTATGTCAAGAAACATTACTGGGGCTCCTTTATACCAACAACAATATGTATGCATAATGTCTCATTGTGACTAGGACTGACAAGTCAAAAGCTTTCTGTTTTTATAAATTTTCTTTGTTTTTAGTCATTCTGGTGTGTGTTCAGATCATAGAGCATGTGTATATATTTATTTATCTATCTATTCATGAATTAATTTATTTTAAGTGCTTCTGTAAAAAGCCGAATTTCCTCCTGGAGACAAACAATGCTCAGTCTATCTCTCCATCCATTCATCCAGCAATCCATCATTAGCCTGCTGGCAGAAATTAGTTTTATTCTAGGATTCACAGAAACAGACATTAAGAACAAACGTGATGCTTATTCTTCAGCAGC
Source organism: Polypterus senegalus (assembly GCF_016835505.1). Lineage (NCBI taxonomy): Eukaryota > Metazoa > Chordata > Cladistia > Polypteriformes > Polypteridae > Polypterus > Polypterus senegalus. The sequence continues at coordinate 132,612,513 of NC_053161.1, forward strand.
CTTTGTAAACGTGAAACAAAAATATTAATGTTATTTGAAGTAAAAACTTACATTTAACAGCCTTTCTAATACAGGAATATGAATCTCCACTTCTTTGCCAGAGCCTTTTTGTGCATCTTTTATTGCTTGCATTATTTCTCGCATTCCTTGTTCCAGCTGGCTATTTTCTTCCATTTTTTCACTTACTGTAAATTAATTTACAAACATTTATCATATAAATTATAGAAATAAATGACACTACAAAATCATCTAGTCTTAGATACATGTCTTAGGATGAAAACCTTTGTAACTGTATTTTGTGTATCTTGCCCTCAGGTCTAAAAAAATAGCTTTACATTAAGCTATATAAACAATTTACCCTTTTTTGGCTAGAGTGCATCTGTATAAAATATATAAATACTAGGGGGCTTTGCTCACCAACCCCTGGGTTTGCACTACACGCTGGCCTCTTTGCCGTTCTGTCTCTCACGTATGCGGATGCGGTTGTACAATTTAAACAGATATTTATTTTAATGGGAATTTTTACATATACATAATAGAACTATTTTACATTACAGCGAGTAATTAACCATATTAAAAAAGAGTAAAACTTTATAATTTGAAAGTAAATTGTGTTTCATTTTGCGTTAGAGTTAGTCTCTCACGTATGTGGATGCGGTTGTACAATTTAAACAGATTTTTATTTTAATAGGAATTTTTACATATACATAATAGAACTATTTTACATTACAGCGAGTAATTAACCATATTAAAAAAGAGTAAAACTTTATAATTTGAAAGTAAATTATGTTTCATTTTGCGTTAGAGTTATTCGTTGAGTAATATGATTTTTTTTCTGTTTGGCTTTGAAATGAACATGCACATACTTGATGAATTACATTTTCATCAATATCACATTGAATTTGATTCTGTGTTTGGACTTTCATCGTGACAATGCAACTTATAACTGCCCATGATTTAATTTTGTTTCTTTCCCTCTATTAAATACAATAACTTTATCAAATGTTTGGCTCTGAGATTTGTGAATTGTCTTTGTAAAAGCTATTCTAACCGGAAACTGTTACTGTTTTAATACAAATGGCACATCAAGATCTCCTTTGTTCTGTAATGTTTTCAGTGGAAGATGTACTACATTACCTTTCTTGGATACATCCTTCTTTCTACAGTAATTCGTGTGGTGGAAGACTAGACGGTGTTAACGGTTGTAGATATTCTTTCAGATATTGAAAGTTGATGTTTTCATCTTCCACAAGATCACCACCAACTGTTTCAGTATACAGTAATCCCTCACTATATTGTGTTTCGACTTTCGCGGCTTCACTCTATCACGGATTTTATATGTAAGCATATCTAAATATATAACGTGGATTTTTCGTTGCTTTGCGGGTTTCTGTGGACAATTGGTCTTTTTACTTCTGGTACATGCTTCCTCAGTTGGTTAGCCCAGTTGATTTCATACAAGGGACGCTATTGGTGGATGGCTGAGAAGCTACCCAATCAGAGCACGCAGTTAAGTTCCTGTGTGCTGACTGGCTCAGTGACGAAGCGCCGAATTCGATTGCGCTGCGTCAACCAGAAAGTCTTGTCTCGCTCATTCAGCATCAACGTGTTTCGCTGTGTAAAGAGTTTACTTTTGTGCTCTTTTGTGTTTATCTTTGTGCATAGTCAAGCCCTTCATTATGGCTCCAAAACGATCTGTCTATCGTAATGGCTGTAACATATGTGATATTGGAGACGCTCGATATCTTTAAAATAATATTTAGGTTTTACTGTATATAAGCAGTGTGTTTACATACATAGCTTCAACAAATCTTACCTAATATCAAAGAGAATACAAAGGGTTTATGCTGTATAACTGTGCGGGAAATGTTTATAAGAGTGTGGGAGAGTTTATAAGGGCTTAAAATATATAAAAATAACCATATGAACATATGGTTTTTACTTCGCGGATTTTCACCTTTCGCGGGGGGTTCTGGAACGCAACTCCCGTGATAAATTGGTAGGATAGGTTTGAATCCTACCTGGCAGGTAGAAAATTCTTTGTGAGTTGTGGTAATCACATCTCAAAGACGCATGATATCCGATATGGTGTTCCACAAGGCTCTCTCCTGGGTCCGCTGCTTTTCTCAATCTACATGCTCCCGTTAGGTCAGATTATCTCAGGGCACAACGTGAGCTACCACAGCTATGCTGATGATACACAGCTGTACTTATCAATAGCACCTGATGACTCCGACTCTTTCGATACACTAACACAATGTCTTACTGGTATTTCTGAATGGATGAATAGTAATTTTCTCAAACTAAATAAAGAGAAAACTGAAATCTTAGTAATTGGCAATAATGGATTCAATGAGGTTATCAGAAATAAACTTGATGCATTAGGATTAAAAGTTAAGACGGAAGTAAAAAACAGGGGTAACTGTTGACTGTAATCTGAATTTTAAATCGCATATTCATCAGACCACTAGGACAGCATTTTTTCACTTAAGAAACATAGCAAAAGTTAGACCTCTTATATCATTGAAAGATGCTGAGAAATTAATTCACACTTTTGTTTTCAGTAGACTAGATTACTGTAACGCACTCCTCTCAGGACTACCCAAAAAAGACATAAATCACTTGCAACGAGTGCAGAATGCAGCTGCTAGAATCCTAACTGGGAAAAGAAAATCCGAACACATTTCTCCAGTTTTGATGTCACTACACTGGTTGCCTGTGTCATTCAGGATTGACTTTAAAATACTGCTTATGGTTTATAAAGCCTTAAATAATCTCGCTCCATCTTCCTATATCGGAATGCCTGGCACGTTATATTCCAAATCGTAACCTTAGATCTTCAAATGAGTGTCTCCTTATAATTCCAAAAGCTAAACTTAAAAGAAGTGGTGAGGTGGCCTTCTGCTGTTATGCAGCTAAAATCTGGAATAGCCTGCTAATAGGAATTCGCCAGGCAAATACAGTAGAGCACTTTAAAACACTGCTGAAAACACATTACTTTAACATGGCCTTCTTAAAAACTTCACTTAAACTTAATACTGATACTCTGTATGTTCAATTCATCATAATAACTATTCACAGTGGCTCCAAAATCCATACTGACCCCTACTCTCTCTTCTGTTTCTTTTTCCGGTTTCTTTGTGGTGTCGGCCTGCGCCACCACCACCTACTCAAAGCATCATGGTGCACCAACATTGATGGACTGAAAGCCAGAAGTCTACGTGACCATCATCATCAGGTCCTTCCATGAAAACCCTAAATACAAAGAGGACTGTTTGACTTATGTTAGGTAGATTGCCCAGAGGGGACTGGGCGGTCTCTTGGTCTGGAACCCCTACAGATTTTATTTTTTTCTCCAGCCTTTGGAGTTTTTTTTTGTTTTTTCTGTCCACCCTGGCCATCGGACCTTACTCTTATTCTATGTTAATTAATGTTGACTTATATTTATCTTTTATTGTGTCTTCTATTTTTCTATTCATTTTGTAAAGCACTTTGAGCTACATTTTTTTGTATGAATATGTGCTATATAAATAAATGTTGATTGATTGATTGATAAAGGAAGGATCACTGTAGTCTACTGATACACAACCAATTTGCCATGTAACTCATCGTCATTTTTGGTGTTAATTCGCTTCTCTTCATCTTTTCTCTATGCTAGGATTGCCCGTGTACTCATTTTTTCTGTTGATAATCCTTTGTGATGAAATTCTTCAATAAGATTTGGACATAATACGGCTTCTTTACTTGAGAACTTAAAGTGAGGAAAACATTAAAATGTATAAGAGCTGAGGGAGCAGAAACTGTGTCTGTCAAAAGCATTCACACGAATGAGAGGTGAGATTACCGTGTGCGTGGTTGAAAATGGTTGAGAGGTGGGCATGACTTGAAAAAATCTCTTGGCCAAAGTCTCATCTCGCGGGACCTGAAAAAATCTTCCAAAAACTCTTATCGCGTCACAGGATTTTTTATATAATAGAGAGATAAGCATAAAACAAAAGTAAGAGATTTCTGTTACCTGTTATTTTATATTTAAAAGAGTAACATCTACACCAGGTGTCTGGCAGAATTTTAAAAAAGCAGTTGTAATCTGAAGTATTCAAATTAAAATTACAGGTACAAATTTAAAGTACAGCAGTAACAGACGGGAATACCATATGTAAGCAGTTGGTTGACAAACAAATAGTATACCAATAAAGTGTTTTGTAACACAACAAGGAAGTGGGCTACTCTGAATGAGTAGGCCAAAAAACTAACCTAATTACTTTGAAGAAGAGTTCCCTTCATCAACAACATTTATTTATATAGCACATTTTCATACAAATAATGTAGCTCAAAGTGCTTATCATCTTATTCATCCATGCATTCATTTCCTGAACCCTGTTAACTTAGATTCCACCAATAAATTCCTTTTCGCCATTTTATAGTACACACAGTTCTTAATAGAGAGCTTTAAACCTAATTGGTTCTTAGTCTCTGGATTCAAGTAGTCATTTATGCTCAAGGTTAATTTCTAGGGTGACTACAAGATTATTTTGGGTCAAAAATGTCCAAACACCTACATGGAAAGCATAGTATAGTGCCTTATGGTGTCTGTGATTTTCTGTTTAAAGTAACTTGCACACCAAAGTGCTCCTGGGCAAGTTATTGCTTACTGGGATCACCTACTGCTAGTGAATCTGCTTCGCGTGCTTTGTGTTTTTGTGGCATTTATTTTCATTGGGTGTATCAGGAGACTTTCTTATCAGTACACACCTTTTTTAACAAGTTACTTTATTTTAAAAGACCTGTTAATTATTTTAAAAGACTGCTTAACTTACCTTGTGCATCTGTATAAATTTCATTTGTGATGTACTGTATATATTATTATGGATGGACTGGCATACCGACCTGGATGGACTCCATTTTCTTACTTGGCTGGGAGGCCAGTATAACAAGTGGTTAGAAAGGGAGGTGTGACAACACAGAGCTAATTATGGCAGCATGGTGGTGCAGTGGAAACACTGCTGTAAGTAGACCAGAGTTAACTACCTGGGCCTTCTCTGTGTGGTGTTTGCATGTTCTCCCCATGTCTCCCAACAGACCTGCAGGTTAGGAGGATTGGAGACACTAGATCAGTCTACATGTGTAGGTGTTAACCCCGTGATGGACTGGTGCCATGTCCATGGGTTGTTCCTGTCTTGTGCCCTGTGCTTACTTGGATAGGCACCAGCTCCCAACGTCCCTGATCAGAATTAAAAGGGCTTTAAAAATAGTATATGGTATAGTACTTACACTTTGCTTCAGTTTGAGCAGAGTGGGCTTTTTTGTGCTGTAATTCTTTTAAAAGTTGTTCATTCTGTTAAAACATAAAAGAACATTTTGAAAAAAGTCTTTAACTGCTTACTTTGGTTAAAAGCAGCTATTGATAGGCCATGAAAATCACAACACTCTTTAAATATGCTGCTGTCATTTTTCATTATTTTATATCAGGTTAAAATGGCTTTTAGTATGTTTAATAGCATAGCTGCTTTATAACAGACACTGCACCTCAAAATGTTACCCTTTTTTTTTTTTTTTAAACTCATTATTAAATATACTCATACATCAAAGTTAACCTTGATATTTGTTTTACCCAAACCATAAGTTAATTTAGTTTAAAGACATTTTGGTTTAAAATGATTTTAATAAAACAGTGAAGAATAAAAGCAATTAATATGGGTGCAACAGAAATGAGAGGTATCCTATACATTTACATTTATTACTAAACTAACAGGCTCAAAAGTTTGTAGTTTTTTTAGCTGGTTAGCTAGCTGTTTGTAAATGGAAATTACTCAAGGGCTGCATCAAACAGGGAGAATGAATGCAGAAGAGAAATAAACCCCTGCAGCCACTCTCTCTGAAAACTGGCCTCTTTCTCTCACCAGTAAGTCTTTATCCCAACATTTCTGCTGACCCAAGACTCAAATACTCTTCTTTTATTAGGTGGCTTTAAAAACCCTCCATCACAGTGTCACAGATGCTTTTGCTACAGAAACACCGGATTAGAATTCCCTCTAGCAGTTCCCAGTCTTCAAAGTGAATCATCTTCTATTTTCTAAAATGGACAATCAAGTCACTATTCTATCAGCCTGAGACCATGTGCTACCTCTTACAACCTAGGGGGTCTCTAATCTTTACAGCAGGTTTACTTCCGCTGCCGAAGTCCAGCTCAGAGAGAATGCGAAGGAGTGTTTTTACGCAGTCCATGCACATCTTGAATAAAGAAAGTGTCTAGAACTAGAAGATGCCCTATTGTTAACTCTCTTACATTGTTATTAAGTGATTTATTTGTGTATTATTTATTTATCACATATTTAAAATTCAATTAATGATTTTTGATATTTATAAAGTCGTGTATTATTGTTATTGTTCTTTTGTAGTTTTCTTAAAGGAACAGTCATTGGTATTGAGCAACTAAGCACATATTGTACTATGTACATAATTTGTATGTGACAAATAAAATTTGATTTGATTTTTCCTGCACCTTAACACCCTGGGAATACTGACATTTTCCTGTCAGGCACAACGTTTTCTCTGTACTGTCAAAAAGAGCAGCAGCTCTGGACCACCAAATACATTTACGGAGCTAACCACTCACTGGTGGTGCACTTTTTTCTACAGTGTCACTCAAAGTGGGGAAAACCCTATCTCCTCATCCTATTTCTTGAACCCTTTTGGACCCAATACCCATTCCTGTGAGAGCTGGGAACTGAGCCAGGCTATTTGACCAAAAGACAAACCATTAAAATATAGTGCATTTATACTTTTATTAAAACAAAGTGTGCTCTAAATTAAAGTGAAGTGCTATAAGTCGTCTGAAAAAAATCATTAATAAATAAGCCATTAAAACAGGAGCTCTTCCGTGAAAATTAAGTCAATCAGAAATATCCATGAATAAATCCAAAATAAAACCGTGCCATCTTCTGGTTCTCTTTTTCTTGTCCTTTCCGAGCACAGTGAATCTCCCACTATCCATCTCACAAGTTCACCCTACCAAAGTCTTTTAGCCAGCAGAGACCCCAGCAGCCACCATGACTGCCTCTGTCGGCGTCTGCAAAGACACTCCGAGCCAGGCCCTCTTTCTTCCTTATGACATACTGGCACCTACTGGATCCCTAAGAGGGTTCCTCTTATGTCCTTTGCTCCTTCCAGGGCTCAGCACAGGGCAATCCCCTCTGGAGCGTCGATCAATCAGTCCTCCACAGGACGCCAACTGCCTGCTTCGCATCTACGAGATGGCTCGTACTCCTTGACTGTGCCTTCGTTCTTCTCTATTTTCCTTTGAAAGTTGGTTTGTTGTTGTTGAGTGTGGTGGTTTGTGTGGGTTGTTGTTTGTTTGCTTGTTTATTCTTTTTTCTCTCTCTCTGACCTCCCCTATCCTTCTCAGACTACTCTTTTATCCCTCCTTGTGCAATTATGACCTGCAGAAAATAAATGAGGCAATTGGAACCAATTACACAACCACCTACTAGTGCAATCACTCCATTAATAAACACACACCCACGGAGCCTGAGCTGCACTGTTTTTAATTGTTTCTCTAAAATAGCATATTGCCACAGACCTCTCTTATCACAGAGTTAAATAATATTGTTTTGTAATCCAGTCCAATCAGCCAGGGCCTTCATGGTTCAATAGCATTCCAGACTGGGCTGCAGATTTGTGACAGTGGAGTTTTCAAGCGCACTGCCTTAATATTTCTGTCCACACATTGGAAAATACTAATACATACTCCAAAGGAAATTAACGTAAAAAGTTTGAAAGGGTCATAGGGTCATAAATATTTCACATACAGAGTACAGTGAAAGTCTTAGTGCATTTGTGTAAATGAGAACAATTTTGATTGGTGAAATGTCAGTTTAGTAAGTGTACACTGTCACCTTTCAGAGTCATTTGCCCCAAATTTACTCTGCTCACCATTAAGTGTCATTATTAGAATACAATTAAGGAAGTTAATTTCACAGAAATAGGTGAATTAAAAGGAAAATTAGAAATTCAACATTTAACATAATGGCATTTGAATGCTGAAAGACAGAAGAAAAAAAGAGCAGCTAATTAAAGGATGAGATCAATTAAAAGAAAAATGACTGACTGACTGTGAAGTGATAGTGGGTACAGAGGACTGGAAGTGAGAATTGCTGCAGCAAATGAACAAAAAAGAAAACAAGGATTAGAGAGGAGCCATAATTAAGACTTCTTTCCAATGCCCAAAAGAAATATAGTAATGACTGAAGGAAAAAAGTCATAACAGTAATGTTATATTTAGCTCATAAAATGCAATAATTTATCAAAGTTACCAAACATTTCATAATTTCACTATATTCTAGTATCGCAAGATAACATGTACCCCCTGAGATGTATATGGTCATTCATCGTTAAGTGGTTAAATAGGTGTTGAATTATACAAAAATATACACACTGTGGTCTCCCGGGCAGATAGTCCATTCTCCAGGATGGCATAAGCTTATCCAATTTACATATCTCTGAGCTTACCCCTTAACAGTGATAGATAGATAGATAGATAGATAGATAGATAGATAGATAGATAGATAGATAGATAGATAGATAGATAGATAGATAGATAGATAGATAGATAGATAGATAGATACTTTATTAATCCCAAAGGGAAATTCACATAATCCAGCAGCAGTATACTGATACAAAAAACAATATTAAATTATAGAGTAATAAAAATGCATGTAAAAACAGACAATAACTTTGAATGGTATTGAAGACATTGGAAAAAATCAAAAAACAATAGCCTCACAGTGCTGCCAGGCTTGTCCAGGTAGGAATAAACTTCATGGAGAAGACAAATGCTTGCAACCTCCACTCCAAATTCCAAACTGCAGTGAGTCCAGTTGCCTTTCACAAGAGGACTCATATAGTTCAAGACGATCCTCTCGAAGGTCTTCATGATGTCGGACATAAGGACCACTGGTCTGCTGTTATTGAGTGAAGAGGTGCCTGCAGTCTTTAGAATGGGAACAATATAATTTTCCACAGTTTGCAGTGGAACTTTCTGGAACCTTACGAACAAACTGAACAAGTAGCAGAGGATACTGCAAAGTTGGTCAGCACAAGACTATGTTTCATCAGGCCCCATGGCTTTTCCTATGCGTAACCTCTTCAGTTGTCTCCTCATTTGCTCATCTGTTATGGACTGCCCATACTGATAGTCAGAATTGGACTCATCACTGCCCATACCAGTTGAAATGATAGGAGTAGAATAGGTACACAGTGTTGTTGATGTAATAGAGAAGGTGTTAGGAGGCAAGCCATCAGAAAAAGGTGACAGTAAGAAGGACAAAAATCTATAAAAAAATGTATTCAGGGTGTTGGCCTTCTCGAACCCGAGCCCTAGACTGCTTGACTTAATTATGCCCAGTATTATCCAAATATCTTTCATGTTATTCTGAGTCACTTATGTGTAAAATTGTGCCAGCACATGATGTGCCTACATCATCTCTGCATGTCGATCTAGAAGGAACCCTTGGTAAAAACATGAAAGATGTAAAATGTCAATCAATAAACTCCAGACTACCATGGGGGAGTTCAGAATTTAACAGCTGCACACTGCCTCACAGACTTACAGTACATCTACTATAAATTACACAGGTAATCCTTTGTATGTCAAAGCATTTAATTTCTATTCCTCCTACCTTCTGGACCATCTCCTCAAGATCTGCAGAATTTGAAAGTAGGAACATTTTCTTAGAGTGACCCTTCAGACTGTTCATAAACTTCTCAGCAGGCAGCAGATCATCAAATTTTAGATCTAAAGGAGACAGAATTTTTAATATGTTGTATAAATCAAATAAAAGATGTTGTCCATTTAGATAAAAATGGGGCACAATATCCATAACAGTTCTTCATAAACAAGAGCTAATAGAATCATGTACCTCATAACAAAAATCTGCTTTGTACATTTGATCGCTTAAAATACTTTTACAAATAACCATTTCATTTCTTAACATGACATGCCTTATTGTTTCTCAGTAAAAAAAGAAAAACAAGAATTTTTAAAATAATACAGTATATGATCAGTTATAGCTCATCTGCATGCATTTTGTTGCATGAATGAATTTAACCTTTACATTTGTTCAATTCTTGCTTTTGTTTTTTGGCTTGACTGATATTTTTCAGACGGTTTAAAATGAATTAGAGCAACTGTAATTTCTTCAATAATGCTTAACCATTTATAAGTTTTATAACCTATTTATCCAAATGGAGGAGATGGTCCAATTTCCAGACTATGAAATTAAATATCTTACCCTTTTCAGAAGGTCGCTTCCCTTTCTCTTTTGCAAGCAGTCTAATGTATTTCTTCAGTTCAAGCCTTTCATCTTCTAACCTTTCAATCTTGAAAAGTGGAGACAGCACTTAATTCATACTACAGAAGAAAGACATATTGAGATCTTTAGTAAGAAAATAACCCATACACTAAAGGAAGGTGAAAGTGCTGAACTGGCAGGCTATAACCAGGTGTCTTGTGGTTTCTGGGATAACCCTGTGTTTTAATCCAAATGTAGGTGTTGCAACGTATTATAAAAAATATTTATTTGCCCCATATTTTAGATGGACTAACTTCCCATAGCAGTAACTTATGCAGACATTTCACTGTGCATATTATTTATCAGAGCACCTTATTTGAGATTGTCATTGTCGTAATTCAATCATTTTGGAATGGGTTGCTATCATGTCATGTTCTTTGGGGTCTTAAACTATGTGTGCGTATGCAGGCGACATCACAGAGCTGTTGTTAAATAGTCAAGGCAGCAGTTTTAAAAGTATGAGCCATTTGGCAAGAAAATGTCTATGCTTGGTTCAAACAGAGAAAGCTAGTTTCTTCAAAAATGTTCATTTTTCTTTCTCATTATGGATAATAATGCTATATCTGACTACTTTCATCTGCTACTCACTGTCATAAAAATCATATAAATCATTTGCTCTTAAATATTTTTCAAAGGAATCCCTCAAATAATTACAGTGTTGTTTTTATATGGCTCCCATATAATGCTTTTTTTATTAACTGTAGTAATTTTTTTGTTTTCCATAACTAAAGTTTGGCCATTTTCTCGATGGTAGCATTCAAGTTTTCATATACAGGGGGTCCTCAGGTTACAACATCTCGACATACAACGTTTCAAGTTTACAACGCTCACTCCCATAAAAACATTTTTAAAATTTAGACGTGAGAAGGAATAAAGGCAAGAATTTTTTTTACACTCATTTTTTCTGATACTACAGTACAATGTACAGTACAGTATATTTATGTCCTTTTCCTTTTTCTGTGGCTTAGTTGTGTTTTTCTGTTCTAGATTATGATTTTGCAAATGTGTTAGGATAGGTAAGTGACTTATGGTAGGGTATGTTTCAACTTACACCAAAATTCAGGTTACATCACTGTTGTAGGAATGGAACTGTGTCGTAACCTGAGGACCCCCTGTACAATGGGTCAGTTTTTAGACATGATCTCTCCAAATGTAAATACTTTTACTTACAGAATTGAAAAAAAAAAATTAACCTTATATAGATTGTAACACACGTGCGCTTGGGAGTCAACCAAAGGGACCAGGAAATTACAACTCCATGCAGGACAGGGGGCGGTGGGGTGCACTGAACCCCACTCTTTTCTCTCTGCAGACCAAACACGAGAAATCCTTCCTGTCCCGGCCAAAAACCCCTCATCCTTCATACTTAAATATTTCTATTTTGGACTCTTAACCTGTACACATTGTACGCTACTTTAAAGCCTTTTGCAGCCAGGGAAACTATACGGGTGGCTGCCCCAAACCTTAATTGTGTGTCTGGCTGTTTCTTTCACAAGATATACAGTATATACATACATATATACTCACATTTGTACATTTTAATTTATTTATTAGACTTGAACTGCTTAAATTTCACTAAAACTGGAAAAAAAGGGAGTTTTAAAACTTTTGACTGGTAGTGCATATATATATATTTTATATATACACTGTATAGTCACATTCACAAGCTTGGACAGTTTCTTATGGTGAAAAATTTTATAAATGTTCAAGAGAAAGGAATGGATGTTATGCATTACTGGCCCATTTTTCTCTTCTGCCCTTAGACTGGAGAAGAATCCATAGGAATACAACCACTGACGTTGCAGCCACTCAACCGCCACTCTGTTTCATATACAGGAACCAATGAGTGCTATCACAGTATCAGATTTAATGTTTTACAAGTGAGAAGAGTTCAAATGCAGTTAATATTGATTATTAAAAGAAAAAATTACCTCTTTCAGTAGAACTTGGTTTTCTGCTCGGTATTGCTGTTGCCTCACAACCTTGCTTCTTCGAAATGCAGTTAAATCAACTTGTTTGATATCTAGGCCTAAACCAAACATTACATGAAAATAAAACAATAGGTTGTGAGACAAAACCATTGTAAACAGGGAAAATCCTAGTGGATATGAGGAAGATGTGCAATCTCTACATAGTGGCCAGTGCTCATATTTATCAAGCATTTAAGAGCAGGAAAATGTTCCTCACCGGCTCAAAAATCTCAAGAGTGACACAAATTTGGCCCTACTCTTAGAAGTGAGAGTAATAGAATTTTAACAGTTTTCCTAATTTAGGAAACTACTCCTAACTTTACTAAGATTTAAGAGAGATCATGAGCCATCAGTAGACGATGTTCTGGCAGAGACTGACACATACAATTTGGGAACGGTGGGGTGGTTTGGAAATGCTAGTCAACAGGGGACTTGTAAAGAGATTGATTTGTACTTTGCAATTCAGAGTAACTGGGATTGTGGAAGAGAGATGAAAAAGAGAATGCAGGCAGGGTGGAATGGCTGGAGAAGAGTGTCAGGAGTGATTTGTGACAGATGGGTATCAGCAGGAGTGAAAGGGAAGATCTACAGGACAGTAGTGAGACCAACTATGTTATATGGGTTGGAGATGGTGGCACTGACCAGACAGCAGGAGACAGAGCTGGAGGTGGCAGAGTTAAAGATGCTAAGATTTGTGTTGGGTGTGACGAGGATGGACAGGATTAGAAATGAGTACATTAGAGGATCGGCTCAGGTTGAACAGTTGGGAGACAAAGTCAGAGAGGCAAGTTTGCGTTTGGACATGTGCAGAGGAGAGATGCTGAGTATATTGGGAGAAGGATGTTAAAGATAGAGCTGCCAGGCAAGAGAAAAAGAGGAAGGCCTAAGAGAAGGTTTATGGATGTGGTGAGAGAGGACATGCAGGTGATGGGTGTGACAGAGCAAGATGTAGAGGACAGGACGATATGGAAGAAGATGATCCGTTGTGGCAACCCCTAACAGGAGCAGTCGAAAGAAGAGGACTTCACATGGGTGCTTTGTCTACACGAAAGCCATGTGTTGTCAGTTAAAATGTTAGTAATGTTATTTTAAGGGAAAATGCAGCTTTGTAATGGTGATTTTTGGGTATGTCACAACCCACATTTGGGTATTTCTCAAATAATGCACCAAACTTTGAAGGCCCTTACAATGCTTGCAGTAATACACAGAGCTATACATTACATTTCCCTACCTCTCCAAGTGAGGTAATGTTAAAGCATGCTACATTCATGAGAAGTGATCATTTTCCCAGCACTGCTGGTGTGTTTGATGGCACGCACATAAAGATCATTCCTCCAAGTGTGGATGAGCAAGCATTGGTGAACCTGAAGCGATATCACAATATCAACACACAGGTGGTCATGGATGCAAACTGTTTTGTAATAGCCAGCATGTTACACTGACGATAAGTAGGGCTAGATGGCATAAACCCCTGGAATATTCATGTCGCACTTTGCAAGCCTAGGATGGTTCAAGAAGGCAGGTGGGCCACTCAATAAAGACAGTCTTGCAGATGATGGGGGAGGAGGATCATGGAAAGAAACACAGCACCAAATTCAGGAAGACGATCAGGAACACCAGAAGCGTAAATGCAACCTCAGAAACAGTACAAGAATAGCCATCACTAATTTTAGTAACTGTTATTTTACAAGGCATTTCCCACGGTCTAAAGAGCGTGAAGTTGATTCTTCTGGGAGTATGGCTGTGAATCATTTATTGTTCAATAAACTCGCATGTTATTGGGCTTAACTTTCATTCGGCATGTGTCTCAGTCTTTCCATCTCAGTGCTTCTTACAATATTTTTCTGGATGTTGTTACCAGGGGGCCCATTTCAATGCATGACTCTAAGGTACTCCATGAGGGGGGAATAAACCTTTTACTTGAACATAATCATAGTCACTTTGCATATTATTGCTATTATTAGTAGAATTTGTATTGTTATCATCTTTGAAGTGAAGCTTCAGCGTTAGCATTAGAAAATTACAAAACATCATCATGATTTCCAAGAAAACTACAAAATGCCTTCATGAGTGCCATTTTGTGGCTTGGTGTGCCATACAATCATCACATCAATCATTTTCAAATGTGAACTCCTAATCCTCACTGGTAGTGGGTGTAGGACACTTCATAAATACTTCTGATGCCCCATTCTGGGGTTAGGACAAGTTCTTATCCTAGTCAGACTATTAGTGCAATTCCTTGGAGTAATTCTGAGACACTTGATAAATATGGGCACTGGTATTTGACTGCAATGTGGCTTGGCTAAGCACATCCTTAAATAGACCACACAAAATAAAAATACACTGCTGAGTTTTCTTTACATTTTACTCTGCAAGGTAAGTTAATGGTGAACCGTTATTAATTTGTGTGAATGCAGGCAAATTAACAAGCACAAACTGCCTCATGAAATTAAGAAACAACAAAGACTGAAACCAAATGGGGAAAATGAACAGAAAGAAAGTATACATTGTCGTAAATGCCAGGAGCGATGACCCGGCCGGGATGCCTTGGAAGACCGGAAGTGGGCGTGCGCCCATCTGGGACCACGTGGGGGCTGCCTTCCTGGTTGCTTTGTGGGCCACGGGTACAGGGCATGGAAGCTCCACCCTGTAGGGGCCTGTGGTCACCGCCAGGAGGCGCCCCAATGCCTTGGGGACCTGTTGCCCCAGCACTTCGGCCACACCAGGAAGTGCTGGGGGGAAGACTTTGGGAGACACCCGGGGAGCTGCCGGGAGGACAGCCGACACTTCTGCCACGCTGGGGCGTGGCCAAGGGAGGAATGCCGGGAACACCTGGTGCTCATCCGGGAACCATATAAAAGGGGCCGTCTCCATTCATTCAGGGCTGGAGTCGGGAGGAGGAAGGACGAAGCACAGAGGAGGTGTGGAGGCAGCCCGAAGAAAGGCATTTGTGGCCAGGACTTTGTATTGGGGTATTGTGCACTAACTGGGTCTGAGTGACCATTATTTGGGTCTGTGTGACCTTTATATTTGTAAATAGAATTGTAAATAAACGTGTGGTGGTATTTAACAACATGTCCGCCTGTCTGTGTCCGGGTCGGCTCCACAACATATTTTCAATATTCTACTCATTTTGTGCAGAGCTCCAGGATAGACACATTATATAACATAACTAAACAGTCTCCATAGTCCTGAAGTTGGAAAAACAGATTAAGTTACAATTAAAGTGTGTAATCCATTGCTTCATGAAATACTAGGAAATTATTTACATAATATAATGAAAAGAACTTCTAAAATGTGTACCTAACACTGCACTGAATATCAGACTGATTGTGTAATTTAATTAAGCCAATGTGCGAAACTAGTGTGTCTAATATCATGCCGTGAAATTCCTAGCTCTTTATAAAATAACATAAAGGGGCCATTAAAACTTAACATGAGGAAAATTACACATTAACTACTGCAGCTACTCTATAAAATAACAATGACAGGAACAAGTTTTTGTGTGACATTAAAGTGTACAATCCATTTTATTACTGCCTTGATGTTTTAGAACATTTGGATTACGCTTTTTCAAAAAAAAAAAATTTAATTCATGTCCATATCTCTGCCTGTTGGTAGGTATTTTTAATAACTCTTGAATCAGATGGACCAGCACAATTCCATTTTGGCCAGGATGCTTCAAAACACGTGAGCACGGCTGATTAAATTTCTGTTACTTCAGATGCACATAAATGGACTGGAAATTTCAGCAAAATTGTATGTTTTTTAAAAATAAAACACATGAAACAGATTCAAATGAATTATATACATCAATATGGTGCATAGAAAATTGAAATAGTATTAAACAAAAATGCAATTAATTAGTTTGCCTCTGTCCACCATCTAAAAAAATTAATGGCCGTGCTTACAGGCCCAAGTCATCGGTAAGATTCTGTATGCATCCTATCTGCTTTCTTGTTTCTAATTGTTAATAGGGACACCACAAATGTTAAGATTGAACAAAGCAATTCAAAATCCAAACTATGTAACTTAAATGAAACATTACAGTGAAGTGATCATACTGTATATTTATAGAACACCCACCAAAGCTAGCAAAACACACATTAAACACCTTCATTATTTTTAATTTTTTGGTATCTGTTGATAACCAGCATACTACAGTATGTAGTGTTTGTTTGCCTTTCTATTGTGCATGATTAAATATTATTGTATTGGTGATTTTAGCAAATTGTTGTAAATACAGTTTGCAATAATTAAAAACTGTGAAACCTAAACACCACTTGCTTGTAGTTTCTGAGTGCATTAGTGAGACACTAAGCACAGAATTAATGGAGCACGAAGCCGAAAGACAAGAATTTAATATGACTATCTGTATAAATCAGCCTGATTGAAAAACATAGCAATGAGAGACGCGAGAAAAGACAACGCTGCTCCGGTTTTACATGCTGAATGCTTTGGTGAGAACTGCAGGTGTTACAGAAATTGTGTAAAAATTCTGTTCATTATTTCATTCACTTTTTTGTGAATATTGAAAGTCACTTAAGCACTCGTTGAATATGAGAAAAGCATTTCAAAGAAATTAAATTAACCAGACTATAGTTTTAAATTGTTACTTTGTTGATATTATTTTACCATTGTATTACAGTATATAGTGCAAATGCATTGCTGTCTCGAGGTCAGGTGTCCCTTCATAACAGAACTGAAAATCTCAATAGGATTACTTTATTCAATAAAGCATAAGTAAAATAAAAAGTTAACATCCAATGGAAAACAAATATCTTACCTAAACGCTCTCTAAAATCTTCATTTTCATACAACAAGTCGCTGATCTTTCCATCAAGATTGTTAATCTCTTTTATAAGAGACTCAATTTCTTTATCTCTTAGTTTCACTTGATTCTTATACTTGTTAATTTCTGCAACAGCACTTTCCAACCCATATTCACCCTGCCAGAGCAATTACAAATAAAATGAAAATATTAATATCTAGGACAAAACTGTGTTGATTTAGTTATTTACCAATTATCACTTTTTTAACACACAAAGAGAGAGAGGTTGGTACAAAGCACTGATACAAACAGTTTTTATTATGTTTGATTTGTTTCTAATTATCAGTTTTTTAAAACTCAAGAAGTCAATAACACTGGACAATACTTCCTGAAATATTTTTGGTTATTACGATGGATAGCTTTCAAGTTGAACAAATGTCATTTCAGATTGACTGTAGGAATTTGGAGAAACCTAAAATGTAACTTTTGTTAAATTTAGCGTATTTAATTGTTGACACATTGTGTTAGTTCAGCTGAGCTAAAAATCTTTTGCTGTTGATGTTCATTTGTACGCAGTATCTGATGCTTCTCATGTCAATGTCCACAATAGTCAGCCAGGATTGATGGATTTCCCTTGCTCTGTTACTAGTTTTCCATCGATACAATGTCCTGGTGGAACTTTTCATGTTCGTCACTGACCACACTAAGATTAACAGTGAAGAAGTCATGTGTAAGAAAATGAATAACTGGTGACATGTTGCACTTCATGATTTTTTTTATGCTCAAAACATGTTGTCAACCAACTATAGGTGTAGTTTGGTGCTCATAGTTGCCAAGAAGATTCTCAACAACATCCTTGAATCCCTTCCATGCGATTTCCTCTGGCCTCACTAGGAGATCTTCAAACTTTTTGATGTTGTGTCTGATTTGTGGACCAACAGAAATATCTTCATTATTATTGGCTTCAAATATTGAAATAATTTACCTTCCTTGTTCATCACTTTCTTGAAATTTTCTATCGGTCCAAGTTTTATATGAAGAGATGGCATGGCAAAAGTATCTTTGTTGGAGTAATAAATAGTTTATGTGCCACACTTTTCTGCCTTGGAACCAAATGCATATGGAGCAGTCAGGTCCTCTCAATGTAATGAGACTTTTGAGTATCGCTGTCCAATTCTCAAATGAAATAACAGGACTTGGTCATCTGTATACTGTATTGTATACAGTACGCATACTTATAACATGAGAGGAAATCACAAAAGTATGTGACTGCAATAGAACAGTCCATAATTGGAAAATGTAAAAGTGATTTTTTGTGATAAGCCTTAAAATAAACCCAAAAGTGTCCAGGAAGCAAAATCTTCATTGTCCAGTGTGTTAACTGATTTTAATAATTTGTTTAATTTATATGTAACAGTAATGAAAGTTACCAGTTTGTTGCGGTGTCAGGTCTAGAAAATACAAAACAGACCTAGTCCTAAAGCAAAACAGTGATTGAAGGCTTTCATTTCAACCAACATCAACATTTTATGGCAAAATCAAGGTGAAATTTATTATCTCTGATTGGGGAGAAAAGACTTTGGAATTGGGGGATTTTATTTAATTTCAGCCCCCAACCAATCCTGGAAAAGCAAAATACCTAATGGCAGGATTTTTAGATGCATCAGAAAGAGTATTGAGTTAAATGGTAAGTTCCATTAGCATCAAGAATTGTAGCATCAGTTAGACAAATGTTTGTCTTGTTATTTAGTATATACTTTACTTTTCTATTTTGAGAGGTATCACGCTGGGGCTGGCAAAGAGCTGAAGCCACACCAGGATCCTTACCCAGCTCGGACACCAATATATTGGAAGGACATAGGAAGATAATTTCTTCTGGGCATTGTCTTCCCCAACACACCAGATAGCAGCCCCCCTTGGCTAATACACCACAGTGGATTCCCATAGGGATCATTGGGAACTGTAGTTCTTTGCCACAGTCCTGTTGGGTTCTGTGTGTGCCACCAGGGGGCGCTGAGGGGGACTGGCAAGCCCTACATTGTTGGGCTCCAGCCTCTCCTGGATGCATTGCCATGCAGTTTCAGGACTCTGGAAGTGTTTCCAGGTGTTACATAATAGGAGCTGCCAGAGTTGGGAGGAGGAAGACAAAGCTTGCCTGGAGGAGTGGAGGAGAGAAAGAAAGAGTGACAACAGGGAATTACTGAGTGTGAGAGTATTGTTGGTAGTGTGAGGAACTTACCTGTAAAGAATATTAAACAATTAAACACTTTGAACTTGTGTCCAACCCTTTGTGTCGGGAGTTTGGGGAGCTGCAGTACCCTGTGGTGACCACATTATGCATATCAAATATTTAAACACTTCAAAATACACTAAAACATCTTAAACATAATAATACAGTACAGTAATAATAAAAAGACACTAATATTAAAAGTACATAGAATACTGTACTAAACAGTGAGATAGAGAATCTTCATCCTTTAAAATCATTCCAATCATTGACCGACTGTAACCTAATGTCACGTCTTTCCAACCACTTTATTATTTCCACTTTTCCTTTTCTGTGATGCAGCACCAGCACTTGCATAAGGTTAACGTTTAGACGCATGAATATAAGTGTAAATAAGTGGGAAATTTGAGCCAAATACAAAGTTACACACTTAACACAGTGTCAATGGAAATATGATCCAAATTCCTTACTAGAGCCGATGAACTGTTAAACCCGGAAGCCGCACAATGTTTTCATGAGTGTCACCAAGTACCGTAGTGTGTGTGCATTTGTCATTATAAACCGTTGAATTTACCTCAGAATTTTAATATAATAGGCTTTACAACAGTCAGTTCTTAATTATGAGTTTTCCGTAAGTCAGATGATCTTAACCCAGGGACTGCTTGTACTGTAAATACTTATTTCAAAATAGAGATCTAATCATTGGTACCCAGATCCTACATTCAAATCCACAGCAGTTTGCATGTATAGACTGCATTACAAAATAATACATTTTAAATATATTTTTCTGGTAATTTAGAAATCGGCCAATATAATGGGGCTACCTCTAGTTCGTCTGTTAGGAACTGACTGGTATATTACAAAGGCCTAAAAAAGACTGTGTTACATAGCAATAAGATTCTTTAAAGCTCCTATTCTAAATTGTCACCAGTTCATTTACTTTAAAAATATTTCATTAAAAATGACCTGACTGAACTTGAGGACATACAAAATATAGCGCTCCTGACATACAACAGAATATGTAATATTACGTGTCAGGTAAATAAGCTTAATTGCTGAATAGCTTCATTCAGTACGTACAGCTTCATAGGCGCGCATTTTGGCAAGTGTTTCACTGAGCTCTTTATCCTTTTCTTTGGCATCAGACTCTGCTTGACTGGCTATTTGCACCATCTCCTGTAGCTTTTGTTCTTCAGCCTGCAACTTTGCTTGTAATTGCCCAATTTGGTTCTGACAGGCTATCAAAGAATCGCCTTGAAGCAAAGAGAAAGAATATGCAATTTTAAAGACAAAAAACATTGTTCCAAATAGATCAATTAAAATATTTCACAATAAATGAAAAAAATTCTCAAAAGAACAAAGTTGAAATTTCACAGTCAACGCTCATTTATGAAATATTAAACATTCTAAGTTTTCTTGTGTGGTGGTACAGCTGGGAACACCGGTTTACTTCTAAGCTTGGCTGGCCGTGGAGCTTTCATTTACTTCAGCCGGTGCTGCACGGTAGCAGAGTTAAGGAGAGAACCTGTTAAACAATGAAGAGCAGGGCCAGCTATCATTCTTTTTACTAAGCAGATTATTACATATTTTTTGCTACATGGCTGGAGTGATCAGAGAAAGATCACAGCCTTGTCTTATGCATGGCAAGTCAAAGTTTCACATTTTTTGAGGAAGACATGGTGAGGACAGTAGTAGACTGATCACTATCCAGTACCTGGAAACCATCCATCCATCCATCCATCCATCCATCCTCTTCCGCTTATCCGAGGTCGGGTGGCGGGGCAGCAGCTTAAGCAGAGAGGCCCAGACTTCCCTCTCCCGGCCACTTCTTCCAGCTCTTCCGGGAGAATCCCAAAGGCGTTCCCAGGCCAGCCGGGAGACATAGTCCCTCCAGCGTGTCCTGGGTCTTCCCCGGGGCCTCCTCCCGGTTGGACATGCCCAGAACACCTCACCAGGGAGGCGTCTAGGAGGCATCCTGATCAGATGCCCGAGCCACCTCATCTGACTCCTCTCGATGCGGAGGAGCAGCAGCTCTACTCTGAGCCCCTCCCGGATGACTGAGCTTCTCACCCTATCTTTAAGGGAAAGCCCAGACACCCTGCGGAGGAAACTCATTTCAGCCGCTTGTATTCGCGATCTCGTTCTTTCGGTCACTACCCATAGCTCATGACCATAGGTGAGGGTAGGAGCGTAGATCGACTGGTAAATTGAGAGCTTTGCCTTACGGCTCAGCTCCTTTTTCACCACGACAGACCGATGCAGAGCCCGCATCACTGCGAACGCCGCACCGATCTGCCTGTCGATCTCACGCTCCATTCTTCCCTCACTCGTGAACAAGACCCCGAGATACTTGAACTCCTCCACTTGGGGCAGGATCTCTCCCCCAACCCTGAGAGGGCACTCCACCCTTTTCCGGCTGAGGACCATGCTCTCGGATTTGGAGGTGCTGATTCTCATCCCAGCCACTTCACATTCAGCTGCGAACCGATCCAGAGAGAGCTGAAGATCACGGCCTGATGAAGCAAACAGGACAACATCATCTGCAAAAAGCAGTGACCCAATCCTGAGTCCACCAAACCGGACCCCTTCAACACCCTGGCTGTGCCTAGAAATTCTGTCCATAAAAGTTATGAACAGAATCGGTGACAAAGGGCAGCCCTGGCGGAGTCCAACTCTCACTGGAAACGGGCTCGACTTACTGCCAGCAATGCGGACCAAGCTCTGACACCGGTTGTACAGAGACCGAACAGCTCTTATCAGGGGGTCCGGTACCCCATACTCCCGGAGCACCCCCCACAGGATTCCCCGAGGGACACGGTCGAATGCCTTTTCCAAGTCCACAAAACACATGTAGACCGGTCGGGCAAACTCCCATGCACCCTCCAGGACTCTGCTAAGGGTGAAGAGCTGGTCCACCGTTCCGCGACCAGGACGGAAACCACACTGTTCCCCCTGAATCCGAGGTTCGACTATCCGATGGACCCTCCTCTCCAGAACCCCCGAATAGACTTTTCCAGGGAGGCTGAGGAGTGTGATCCCTCTATAGTTGGAACACACCCTCCTTGAACCGTCACCTTATCGTGGTGGAGGGGTTTGCGTGTTCCAATGAAAAAAAACATTTTTTTTTTCTGGAAACAAATTGAGTAAATAACAAAATGTTTGCTGTATAAGGAATACAAGGGAATTTCTATACCGCGGTACTCAGCTCCAGTTCAGGAGGTCTGTGGTGGCTACAGGTTTTTGCCTTAACCAAATTTTTAATCAGAACCCATTTATTTACTACTAAAGCACTGTGTATTTGGTCTTAGTTTTATTTAACTCATTTGTTAAGATTCAGAGCTCTTTATTGTCTATTTTAGTTTTAAGAAGCTGCATTAAGGTTTTAATTGTTGCCTGTTTTCTTAACCAGCCATCGGTTAATAATGAGGTGCAAATGGGTAACATGCTTCCATTTAAACCTGTGTGTGTGCATCATGAAGTATCTGTATTGATACAATGTTCTGAAATAAATGAGAGAGAAGGAAAGGACTAAGAGGTACAAGTCTGTTCCGGACCATAAAACAGATGGGTAATGCCCTCCGAAAATAAAAAATCTGCAATGTAATAAAGACTTCTCTTGAAAGAATGAAAGCACTTACAAGCCATACACTGTAAATAAATACCAAGTTTCATGATCTGCCAGATCTGGATGCTAATTATGAGACAGGTTTGAATGAAAACCTGCCCTCACTGTGACCTCCAGCACCAGAGTTCAATACCCCTGTTCTATACCATTACTTGTAAGTTTACATTTTAAATACTTTTTAAAGCTGTGGGCTTATTTAACCAACTGATGTGGACAAATTTGTTGGTATCCCACCATGAAAAAAGAAATGAAAAAAGAAGAACCCACAATTGTCTCTAAAATAACCTAAAACTGACAAAAGTAATTGGCACCCACCATTGTTTACTCCATATTTAACAAAAATCAAACTTTGCTTTAGAAGTTTGATTGAACAGAATATTTCATATAATAACACAAATGAAAACAGCATGGACAAAAATGATGGGACCCTCAACCTAATCTTTTGCTGCACAATGTTTAGAGGCAATCACTGCAAACAAGCGGTTCCTGTAGCACTCAATGAGACTTCTGCACTTGTCAACAGGTAGTGTGGTCAACTCTTCCTGAGCAAACTAATCCAGCTGTTTCAGACTTGAGGGATTCCTTCACCAGACTGAAAGTTTAAGTTCTTCCCATAGATGAATGATAGGATTCAAATCCGCGTCCATAGAAGGCCACTTTGTTCTTAGCCATTGTTGGGTATTTTTAGTTGTGTGTTTTGGGTTATCCTGTTGGGAGGATCCATGACCTGCGACAGAGACAAAGCATTCTAACACTGGACAGTATTTTTCACTCCAGAATGTCTTAACAATCTTGACAGACACAGCAAAGTAGCCCCAAAGCATAACCAAGCCTCCTCCATTTTTCACAGTACATATGGTGTTCTTTGCCTTGAAAGCTTCATTTGTCATCAGTAGACATAGTGCTGATGTGACTTGCTAAAAATGTCCAGTTTTGGCTTATCTGCCCAAAGGACATTACCCTGAAGCATTGTGGTTTGCCAATATGCATCCATCCATTTATTATCCAACCCGCTATATATTTGAACTACAGGGTCACGGGGTCTGCTGGAGCCAATCCCAGCCAACATAGGGCGCAAGGCAGGAAACAAACCCCGGGCAGGGCGCCAGCACACACCACACACACCAAGCACACTCTAGGGATAATTTAGGATCGCCAATGCACCTAACCTGCATGTCTTTGGACTGTGGGAGGAAACCCACACAAACACGGGGCGAACATGCAAATTCCACACAGGGAGGACCCGGGAAGTGAACCCGTGTCACTATGCCTTTCAGCAAATTCCAGTCTGGCTTTTTAATGTTTAATTTTAAATTATGGAGTCCTCCTGGGTCTTCTTCTATTGAACCACTTCTACTTCCGGGTGTTGTTCTTCTTCTATATTCTTTGCTTGTGTCATTCAAAAAGCGACAGATGGTGCAATCAGTGTTGGACCTGGACCTTGGAGTTCAGCTTATATCTCTTTTGAGGTTGTCCTTGATTTTTTGCTTACCATTCTACCTATCCTTCTGCCCATTCTGGGTTCAGTTTTCCTCTTTTGCCCGCATCCAGTGAGGTTGGCTACAGTCCCATGGACCTTAAACTTCTTACTATTTGCAACACAGAAAAATCAAGCTGCTTAGTGATTGTCTTCTAGGTTGTGCCTTTAACATGCTTGTCTATAATTTTCTCTCTGATGTCCTCAGACAACTCTGTCCTTGACTTTGTCTGGTCCATATTCTGTATGGGACACACAATGACACCAAACGGCAGAGTGACTACTTTTCTCAGTTTAAACAGGCTGAATGACTGATTATGCGATTGGAGACTTGTGTGATTCAAAACAGCCAGTTTGAAAAATCACTCTAATCCAGTTACTTATGATCTTTTTCAGGGGTACCAACAAATGTGTCCAATCCATTTTAGAGAGTCTTCGAAGAATAAGCAATACTTTATCTGTTTTGCTCTACTCGATGACATATCAAAGGCATGCATGTACAAAGGGGACTTTTGCTTTTCAATTTATCACTTTTCAGGAGGCATGCAGGACTTTATCAATGAGCTGTAAGGGTACCAACAAATTTGTCCATGTCAGAAAAGTCAATAGAAGGGCTACTAGACTGTTTCTAAGGCTGAAAGGTATGAGCTTATGAGGATAGATTGAAGGAGTTTCATTTCACAGAAATGTAAAGTAAGTGGTGACAGACAGTGCATGGCAGCTGTCACTCTAAAATGAGTCAATAATATGATGGGAGTTGGTCAAAGTAAATTTCACATAAATAACATTTAACACATTTTTTTTTCACTAACCACTTGTTCAGTGTCTGGCTGTATGCATCAGTGTGCCCTATAGTGGAACAACATTTCAACTGACATTGGTTCTTCCCTTGCACTCAGCATTTCCTGGACAGATTTCAGTTCCCCACAACTCTTACTTGAGAAAAATTAGGGTCATAAAATGAAAGAACAGTGTGGATTGTAGGGGGCACTCATGAGAAGACATCATACCTAAATGAAGCCAAGCAAGCCAAAGTACATAAAAGAAAAGAGTCTATATGACCAAAATAATGAATTACACAAAGGTGCAATTAATTGGAGACAGTGCTATATAACTAAGTAAAGTAAAAGTAAGTAAAATTTATTTATAAAGTGCCTACTGCAGGAGGGGAAAACATTGAACCTAGAAATTCACTAGGTGTGCGAGATTAAACACATCTCCTTAAGTACTGTGACTTTTCCATTATCCTACTGTAGAGGATTTCTACTGTTAAATATGAGCGTGCATCAGAGTAATATTAATTATTTGAGGCATTTAACATAATCACAATAATCGTATTAGCTAATACAGTCATGCAAAGGTTTACAGTCGACTAACTTGAGGCCAGTTGTGTTTATGACTGTGGACCATAGGCACTGTATGCAGCACTGTCAAGGTGACACAGCAGGGATGTTAAATGCTGTGCTAGCATGTGAAGCTGCAGGGACGTTAAACGCTGAACTTCTGTGTGGTGTTCTCTTCATCATGTGTGGGAAGTTGAACATCCTTGTGTAGAGCTGCAGATGTATTGGTCACTTGGCTGTGTTCCTTCACTGAACTGATGCTGCAAAACAGTATTCCAAGCCCAGATTTCACCTTTGAGGCTCTCCCTCTACTGCTCCTTTGTAACATCTGTGCAATCTACTTCATCCTTTGCCTGTGCGGTCTTACCTCCAGTGCTACTTCACAATGCTCGCATGGAGTCAGTAGCAACTCAATCTGCCACACTTTTCTCCAGTTCCATGATCCGGCAAAGATCCATTGGTAACAGCACATGTAAGCCAATGGAATAGATGGAGAAGCGGTTATAATGCTACAGAGTTAGCCGTCTCTGTGATGTCTTCATTATTATTATTATTATTATTATTATTATACAGTGCATTTTAAGGTTTGCTTTGATCGGTACTGCTCCATGTGGCTAATTTTTATGCATTCAGGCCACAATTTCTTCCCTGAGACCAGCGTTTCTCAACCTTTATGGTCCCACAACCCAGTTTTGCCTTTTTAAATTTACTGATGATGCACTAGCAACAACTGCAAACTGCTCTCTTAGTGAAACAAGTGTAGCCAACAGTCCCCATTAATGAAACAAGTAACCCCACTGTGACTTATTCACAAACCAACGATGGCAACCAGCGTTCCACCAACAACAACCCTCTTAGTGGTTCAGAAACACTAGTGAAAGTTTGTTTACCTGTGACCCACAACAGACCCACAAAGCCTCAGTTACCATGACCTGTACACTTTGCAGCTGACATACGGCCAATTGGACATACGGTGGAACCTCGGGTCACGAACGTCTCGGACTATGTACAAATCGGGTTACGACCAAAAAGTTCGCCAAACTTTTGCATCTGTTCACGACCACACACGAACAAGCCATTTTCCCTTCCGGTTCGTACGCACCGATGATTTCCAGACGTGTTCAGTCTCTCCCTGTGCATTCCCTGTGCAGTGAGCGAGAGAGAGCGAGCGAGTGAGCAAGAGAGAGAGAGAAAGCGCGCGCGCGAGAGAGAGAGCACGAGAAGGCAGTTAAAGAATGCACCTATCTTGTTTTTAAAGAGACTACTTCGAGCATTGTTTTGATCTTGTTGTATTTAATGAAGACTTTTTTCTACTGGATTTTACCTCCACTTCACTACTGTTTTTATGGGATCATTTATTTATTGAAGGATTCTGAAAGCACTGCACTTTATTTAATTTGGACTTTGTTTTTGATTGTTGTTTTGTTGATTTTAATAAAAAGCACTTGGCACTTTTTGCACCATCCTATTGCTCCATTGTAGTGCCTCACTGTCATGCTCATCAGTAACATAACCGACAGTGACAGGTTTAAGGGCTCCTGGAAATAAGATGGGATCATGCAGCGAACCAGCATCTTCATAGACTTACCTCAAAGCTGTAATCTCCTCTCCACCCAGTTTCTCCTCACTTCCTTCATGCCAGAACTCGACTCATGTAAGGTTAGTTTTCTTGGTTGTCTATGGTTAGTTTTTGTATAAATTATAGACTTTTCAAATGTTCATTTTTTTCCCTGTGCTTAAAACTCATTAAAAAAGTGTTTACAGAGAGCGGTTCGTAAGGCTACAGCGTGAACTCTTGCAATGTTAGTTTTCTCTGTTCAAGGTTTTCTTAGTGTTATTCAATGTCTTTACATTTAGTTTACTATTACACTGTGCATTCTATGGTACAATTAACTATTTTTGTGCTTAAAAATCTTTTTTTTTTTTTTATTAATTTTATTACACTCTATACAAAATAATCACATTTTTACAAAGAGAAAAATTATGTTAAGAACAGATTGATCCCCACCCCTGAGAGAGAGAGCAAGCCAAACGGCGTTAAATTTAAGGCTTGTAAACATACCTAAATTAATAAATTCTCTATGCTTCATGAACTTATTTTAAAATATTACTGATTAGATCCTGCCATGTTTTGAAAAAAGTCTGTACGGATCCTCTAACTGAGTATTTGATTTTTTCCAATTTCAAATAATATAACACATCGGTTTCCTACTGACATAAAAGAGGAGAGTTTGGGTTCTTCCAGTTTATCAGAATAAGTCTGTGTGTCAAAAGTGTAGTGAATGCAATCACAATTTGTTTGTCTTTCTCCACTTTAAACCCCTCTGGAAGAACCCCAAACACAGCTGTTAATGGGTTAGGAGGGATTGTGAGTCCAAGGCTATCTGAAAGGTAATTAAAAATGTTTGTTTAAGTGTTTGCTAAAAAATCTTTAATAAAAATATATTTACATACAGCTTGTATGGTCCGGAACGGATTAATTGTATTTGCATACAATCCTATGGGGGAAATTACTTTGGGTTGCGACCAGAGTTTTGGAACAAATTACAGTCATGACCCGAGGTTCCACTGTACAACCAAATGGCTGGTCCCAAATGGAGCCATAAGTTGGCGGATGACTGTATAATGGAAGTAGAGGTTTACTCATCTATAGATAGTACAGAAATAGACTGTTAAAGACCATTTACATGTATACATGGCATTAACACTTTCCATGCCTCTCCCTGCTGTGTCTGCTCTGCATTTCTGCAAACCATGAAAAATGGCAGTCATTTTCAGCCAACACCATTACAGCCAAAGACACTCATGGGTCTGCTGAAACAATTCAATTTTAATGCTACCACCCGTTATAATGTCACTACTGCTCACTGTCTATCTGAAAATGAACAAGATACCCCTCATACCTGTGGTGAGTTAGTATACAATCGATCCACTGGTTTATTTATTGATGGGACTATGTTAGAGCCTTGCAATTTCTTCTCTTGTACCATACCAGAGACATGAATTTAACCTGCAGAAAGTACGCTGGACGGGGTTATTCCTTCAATATGACTAAGAACCCAAACATATGTTTTTTTTCTCTTGACTGAAAAGTTGCACATTTGCCAATTGGACTAAGCTCAACCTATTCACTTCTTGACTCATCAGTCATATGATTGGAAATGGGTACTATTATTATAAGTAACATTGCTGACTTCATTAAATAATAGGCATCAAAAGAATGGTGATTACTACACAAACCAGGTAAGCAATGACTTATTGAAATTATAAACAACAAGAAAAGCAATTCTGAAAACGTCCAAAAATAAATCAGAGAGAAAGAGTAAAAAGTCAAGATTCGTTGCAACTGTTTACACTTTTTTCATTGGTTAGTGCCACCATCTCACATCACTTTGGTTTGGTTTGGTTTCTATTTTTGAGTAGTTGGCACGTACTTTTGGTATTCACCCTCGTTTTCTCTATTGACTACAATGGTCCAAAAGCATTCTGGTGTCTATTCGGCTTAGCTGAACATACTTCACTGTTAATGAGAATTCACCCCCCATTAGGATGTTAAACACTTATAATCACATCCTAATGCACACAACCTATGAGAACCTCAGGTAGTGGGACATACAGTAAGTGGAAATTTAGGAGGCAAGGTGCTTCTTAAAAGCAAGTGAAATCCTGTCATAGGACTTAATGATACACAGTAACTAATAATTCTTATTCCTGTTTTATCTGTTGAATACTTTATTTTCTCCATATAATTTTTGTATATTAACCACTTCTTTTAGAAAAGTCAGGACTAGTTTTAATTAAGGTTTAACATTTGAAATACTATAATAAGAGTTTATATACTTTAAAGCAGCCCTTTTTAATTTAATGGGTCTTTGGGTAGTTGTATTCTCCACTTCAGTCCCTAATGTGGCTGCTGTTATAAGTGTAACATAAAATTCTCAAACACACTTAAAGTAATTCAAGGTTGGTGGATGCTGGCTGGAGTATATTTTAGGCAGTCCTTGTCATGGTCTGAATTGTATTGTACTTTTCTGCAATCATTCTTTGGCCTTTCAAAATAACCAAGGAATTGTTTTGGGCGTTTGGGAGGCCAAGGAACACATTTAGTTTATTTATTACATTAAAAAGTATATTCCTTTTTGTGGTGGGGCCATTTGTCTGTGATATATGGGCACCACCATTTTTTGAGTTGTTTGGTCTGGTTGCTAAGCAGTTGTTTGGCAATCACAGTTGGCAGAGAGTGATGCATGATGTCACCAGGTCACAGGTGTAAGGTCAGTGTTGGGCACTTTCTGGCTTGTCCAAGTTCATGGATACAACTAAGAAAGGACTAGCAGTCTCACTCGTGTTTCAATCATTCAGCCATTGTCTAACCCACCAAGTTCTGAACAGGGTTGCAGGAGTTGCTGGAGCCTATCCCAGCTAGCACATTGCATAAGGCAGGAACAAACCCTGGACAGAGCAACAGGCAACGACAGGGCAAACACACACACACCCCAACCACACTCTATGGTCAATTTAGTAACGACAATCTACTCAACCTGCATATGTTAGGACTATGGGGCAGAAACCAGACCATCCAGAGGAAACCCATGGAAACATAAGGAAAACATGGTCTCATTACTGGAAGGTAGCAGCACTACCACTTCACCACCGTGCTGCCCCGTGTCTGATTTTTGTAAATTAATTCTCTTGTTAATTAAGTACAACTCTCGTCTTACATTTGGCTATGGTCAGGTGAACATTTTTTAGTTATCAACTTCTCTGCTACATTTTTTGATTCACGTTTTTTGGTTTCACATTCTAGGCTTGTTTATTAAAATACTGTCTTCCTCATCCGATGAGAGAGATGGACGTTTGAAATGGAGCTCCGCTAGCAGCTGTGTTATTTTTCATATTATTTGCTTATTATCCTGAGATATCTTGTATTTATTCAACCCGAGAGGGACTGCTACAGTATATGTAAGCACATATAAACATGGCCAACAAGAAGGGGGGTCCGAAAGAATCGAAAACTAAAGCTACACCCAAGCTACGATCAGCAAGCCCAAGTTCAAGATACTGCCTTTCAGAGACAGACCTGGATCAGATGGGCGAAAGTACAGACTCCTCGGGACCACGGTCCACTACATCGTTGCCGGCTGAGAGTGAAAAGGGGAGTGAAGGTGCAACCGTGCGTGCAGATCGGGATAGCTCGCAGAGAAGATCAACTGAAAATGGAAAGGGCCTTGAAGTCCACGACTTCAATTACGCAATTACGCAAGCTGGGAGCAGTGGGGACACCGGCTTCAGCAGAGTCTGCTGCTTCATCTACGGTACAAGAAAGCACAATTGAAATGTCTAAACTGGAAGTGATGCTCGCTGAGCTCATGCAAGATATAAAGAAAAGCGAGAAGGCTAATGAGAAAGCAACGGCAAAGGCACATGAGAGACTGAAACAGGAATTGAAACAGAGAGATGAAACAGGCCAATGAATGGCTGCGTCAAGAGGTGCAACTTGAGATTCGACAGGTGCTGGGTAAAATTGAAGAGCGCATTCAGGAAAACTCGGTTAAACTGAGCACGCTTCCTGATCAATTGGAGGATCTCAAGGAGACATTCACGAATCGGATTGAAATGGCCGAACATTTAGCTGCCAGTGCCGAGGAAAAAGCAGTAAATGTCAGCTCCGAATGCAAAAAACTCGGAGAAAAACTTGGAGACAGACTGGCTGCTTTGGAAGATGGGAGTAGAAGGTATAATGTCAGAATTGAAGGTCTGCCTGAGAATCGAGAAAGTTCAAACCCTGTGAAATTCGGCGTTGAACTTTTTCTAAAATAATCGGGGAGGACTTTAAAGCAGAATCTGAGATAGCAGCGCTTACCGTGTACGCAGATCAAACACCGTTAGACCCCGACCAAGATCTTTTATAGTTCGTTTTGAACGATTATCATTTAAGCTAGAGGTGATAGCACTCCTCAGAAACAAGGAAGATATTATATATGAAAATAACCACATTCGTATCTTCCCTAACTTCTCTCCAGCAACAACTACTAAACGTGCAGCCTTCTACAACATTAAACAGCGGTTACGGCAAGCCAGCATCAAATACAGCCTCTTGTATCCGGCAAAACTGAAAGTGGAATGGCAGGGTCAATTCTATGTCTTCGCTAGCAAGGAAGAAGCAGAAAAGGAATTAAGAAAGCTGATCCCGGGACAATTCTGATACACAATAGTGAGTCATGGCGGTTAATGATAAAGCAAGGATTAACAATCTACTGTCTAATCAATTTGTTTTAAAATATGGGTTTTTATCAGCATATATTCTCATATATTCTCATTATTACTTAGTATTACTAGGGCGCTATCTGTTTATGTTTTATTGTGCTTAATTATTCTTTTTTCTCTTTTTTTTTCTCTTTTTCCTTTCTAATTATTTCATCTCTACCCTAAACGAGACTGTTCAATATCATACCCTTGGTTTATTGTTATTGCTATTACTGCATTAAGACTTGTTATGCTTATTCTAGACACATTTCCATAGACACCATCCCCCGGGTTTATTATCTGGGTGTATCATCTTAATGCACTAAAATTGCTGTAGACTATATATATATATTTTATATTTTAAGTGCAAAACTCTTTTTTTAAATTTTTTTTAAGACTATATTGATAATAGATATGCGAGACTTATCTAACTGTAAAATGATTTTGATAAATGTTTATGCACCTAATGTTAATGATAAGGAATTTATGCTAAATTTATTTGCATCCATTCCCAATATGAAAACTCATAAAGTTATAATGGCTGGGGACTTTAATTTTGTTTAAATCCACTTTTAGATAGGACTTCCTCCACAGGGGAAATGGCATCTAACACTGCAAAGATAATTACAAAGTTTATAACTGATCACAACTTATCAGATCCCTGGAGGTTTTTAAACCCAAATTCAAGAACATATTCTTTCTACTCACCAGTACATCATTGCTACTCAAGGATTGATTACTTCTTTATAGACAATAACTTCTTGCCTAAGATTAAATCTTGTAAATACGATGCTATTGTTATTTCGGACCATGCACCTGATGTTGGAGCTGAAATTACTAAGCCCCATACACTCACCCGCAGATGGCGCTCAACCGCTTCTATTAGCTGACGAGAATTGTACGAATTTATATCCAAACAAATCAAATTCTTTCTAGAGACAAATACATCCCCTGAGATCTCTGCAGGAATACTCTGGGAAACTCTTAAGGCCTTCTTAAGAGGACAGATTATCTCATATCTTTCCCACAGAAATAAATCCGAAGCCAAGAAAGTAGCAGAGATAAAAAGCGAAATTACTAAAATAGATGAAGAACATGCCAGACTACCAAGCGAGACTCTACATAGGAGGAGGCAGGCTCTACATTCAGAATTAAACCTCTTGACAACTAAAGAAACTGAACAACTAATTTACAAATCCAGACATCATTATTATGAACATGGAGAGAAAGCTAATAAGCTTTTAGCTCAACAAATTCACAAGCAAGAAGTGCAACGCAATCTCGTAATCACTAACACGAACGGAGATAAAATCATCGAACACAAAAATATAATGCACACTTTCAGAGACTACTATAAATCCCTATATACTACTGAGTTTAAAGAAGACAATATACAATCTAATGCATTTCTGGATACATTACAGATACCACAAATTGACGCTTTTAGTGTGGAGGAACTTGATAAACCTCTGTCATTATCAGAATTACTAGATGCTATAAAGTCACTCCAAGGTGGAAAAGCAGCAGGCCCTGATGGCTACCCTGCAGAGTTTTACAAGAAATTCTCCGCTCAGCTAGCTCCCTTCCTATTAGCAACATTTACAGAAGCCAGAGATAACCAATCTCTTCCACAAACCTTTCGCCAAGCACTAATCACTGTCTTTCCAAAACAAAATAAGGACTTATTACAATGTGCATCATACAGACCAATTTCACTTCTGAATAACGACGTTAAAATACTCTCTAAAATCATAGCTAGAAGGATGGAGAAAGTGCTCCCTCGTAATATCACAAGACCAAACTGGATTTATTAGGGGCCGACACTTATCTTCAAATCTTCGCCTGTTTAATGTAATATACTCACCAACTAAATCAAACACCCCAGAAATATTATTATCATTGGATGCAGAAAAAGCATTCGACATGATTGAATGGAAATACCTTTTTACTTACATTGGAGAAGTTTGGGTTTGGCCCAACATTTGTGCATGGATTAAATTACTGTATACTAACCCAGAAGCTTCAGTTTGCATCAATAACATTTGCTCAGACTACTTTAAACTAGAGCGTGGCACAAGACAAGGATGCCCTTGTCACTGCTGCTGTTTGCATTGCCATTGAACCACTGGCAATACATTGTCGAAATACTGATCAGATAAAGGGGATTAGCAGAGAAGGACTGGAACAGAAAATCTCATTATATGCAGATGACATGGTACTGTATATATCGGACCCAGAAAATTCTGTGCCTGCAGTCTTAGCAGCACTCACAGAATTTCAAAAGATCTCTGGTCTCAGAATTAATCTGAATAAAAGTGTACTCTTTCCAGTGAATTCTCAAGCATATAATATTAGATTAGACACCCTACCTTTTATCATTGCAGAACAGTTTAAATACCTCGGGGTAAACATCACAAGTAAACATAAAGCTCTTATCAACAAAATTTCGCCTGCATGGAAAAAATTAAACAAGACTTGCATAGATGGTCAACCCTTCATCTCACACTAGCTGGAAGAATTAACACTGTTAAGATGAATATTCTTCCTAAGCTCCTTTTTATTTCAAAACATCCCATTATACATTAATAAATCATTCTTTAAGCAATTAGATTCAACAATAACCTCATTTATTTGGAATTCAAAACATCCACGCATCAAAAGAGCGACCCTACAAAGACAAAAGGCAGAAGGCGGCATGGCTCTACCTAACTTCCAGTTTTATTACTGGGCAGCAAATATACAGGCGATAAGAACCTGGACACAAATAGAAGAACATACACAGGCAAGTAAAATCCTGCAGTACTTCTTTGTATTCCTTGCCTTGTGCTCCAATAAACACACGTTATCGGCAATACACTAATAACCCAATTGTGCTCCACTCACTTAGAATCTGGAACCAATGTAGAAAGCATTTTAAGACGGAGAAGCTTCTATCTGTGGCACCCTGCAAGAGAACCACCTCTTTCAACCTTCACAAACATATGCAGTTTTAATATCTGGAAAAATTTGGAATTAACTTGCTTAGAGATCTTTATATAGACAACGTCTTTGCATCCTATGAACAATTACATTCCAAATTTAACATTCCAGCTACACATTTCTTTCACTATCTTCAAATCAGGAACTTTGTTAAACAGAACCTTCCAGATTTTCCTCATCTTGCACCCTCATCCATGCTGGAAAAATATTGCTCAATTTCAAGGAGTTAGACTCCATCTCTACAATATATAAAATCATTTTACAATCCCTTCCTTTCAAAGATCCAAGAGGACACTGGGAAAAGATCTCTCAATTAATATATCAGAAAAGGAGTGGAAAGTAGCAATGCAGAGAATTCACTCAGCTCCATATGCAAAGCATACAATTATACAACTCAAAATTATATATCGAGCACATCTGTCTCGACTAAAACTCTCCAAAAGGTTTCCAGGACATGATCCAACCTGTGAACGTTGCAACCAAGACCCAGCCTCACTGGGTCACATGTTCTGGTCCTGCACCAAATTAACATTATTCTGGACCAAAATTTTTAATTACCTCTCAGACAGCCTTGGACTCACAATCCCTCCTAACCCATTAACAGCTGTGTTTGGGGTTCTTCCAGAGGGGCTTAAAGTGGAGAAGGACAAGCAAATTGTGATTGCATTCACTACACTGTTGGCACGCAGACTTATTCTGATAAACTGGAAGAACCCAAACTCTCCTCTTTAAGTCAGTGGGAAACTGATGTGTTATATTATTTGAAATTGGAAAAATCAAATACTCAGTTAGAGGATCTGTACAGACTTTTTCAAAACATGGCAGGATCTAATCAGTAATATTTTAAAATAAGTTCATAAAGCACAGAGAATTTATTAATTTAGGTATGTTTACAAGCCTTAAAATTGGCTTGCTCTCTCTCTCTCAGGGGTGGGGATCGATCTGTTCTTAATTCAATTTTTCTTTTTGTAAAAACTTGTTTGCTTTGTATGGATTGTAATAAAATTAATAAAAAATAAATAAATACTGCCTTCCTGGTATCAACCAGACACTATCTCCAGATTTCATTCTTTAAAAACTTTTGCTTCCAAGTGCAGTCAGTATAGAAAAATGCAGGTAAATGCCCTCACAGAACACCAGCTTGTTACAAGGCCAATCATACACATATCCACAGAGTACCAATTTGAAACCACCTATTCACCTAACAAGCACATCTTTGGGGATGCTGGGACAACTAGAGTACCTGGAGAAAACCTACACAAACACATGCAAACTCACGAACAATGACTGAGCACAAGATTCAGATTTGTGCTCTTATATCTTGTCTTACCAGGGCAACTAGCACATTTGCGTAGCATAACTCCCTACACACAATAACATGTGCAGAACTTCTCTGTTACTTGGATAATAATCTCCCAGGCACCACTACCTGCAGAGATGGTCAACCCATTTGGCAACACAGGCAACCGCCTAGGGCAATGTCATCTTTAGGGGTACTGTTTAGATAAATTAAGGGGCAAAATAACTTAATTATGTGCTCTGAATACCAATTGGAAAACCCTCCCTAGGTGCTCCAATCTCATGATTCTGTCAACTAGAAGGACTGTATCCTCCAACCCTGGAAGTCCCACAGGACTATCTGCATGCTCCAGAGGGGACAAGGGCGCCCTTCAATGATCTACACAACCAACTGTGTGCATAAAATCACCAAGGTGACCCAGCACCCAGGACACTTCGCAATGTTTCATTAGGCTAACTGTGCACTCCGATTACCAAGTGTTCCAACTCCTTCCCACCAAAGGTGCCAAACAACCTTCATTCAATACCTGTCGTACACAATTCTGATCAACCTTCATCTATTATAATTCCATAATTTTTATAGAGACTGATCCAAGAACCAAATGTAGACCGTTCTGACCCTGTAGAATGAATACTTCAAAATGTAATGATGTTTCAGTTTTCTTTCTTTTTGTTGGAGGGCCTGTAAAGAATAAAGTGTGCCTCACTAAGAATATTTGCTGATCTAATTCACTGGTTGTAAATTTGAAAAAAAGAGTGTTTTAGGCTGTAATTCCTGCACATAATGTGTGTTGGGGAGCACAAAATAAAGAGAAACCCTTTGCTCATCATAATGTCAAGGAAGCATACTGGAATCTAGTGGTCACCAGTGAAACATGCCATGGCAACTTCAGAGTGACAGGAATTCAAAGATTCTGTTGTAACCTTGAGCTGAGCAGTGGTTAGATAGGCCAGGTTTATACTTCTTGCGACGCAACACATGCTCCAGCGGACACTCCTGCTACGCAAGCATTTTACTGTTTATACTTGCGTGCATACTTTATGTAAATCTGGAAGAATCCACCAGGTGGCAGTGCGAGATATCATCACAGTGAGAACAGGTTTGGCTTCGCTGTGTTGTGAATTGCCTGGAACAGCCATTAAATTCCAATAACATCTCAGTAAAGGATGTTTAATGATTAAATCCATCAATCCAGGGATGTGTCCATTCTAGCAAGCATTGGGCACGAGGCAGAAACAATCCCTGGATGAGGCATCAGTTCATTGCAAGGTGAATACAAGCACTCACATACACTAGTGTCATTTTAGTGTCACCAAATTTGCATATCTTTGGAGCACACTGTGGAAATCCAGCAGGAAAACATGCAAACTCCAGACAGAGAATACCAGAAACGTGACTCCCTGCGAGACAGCAGTGCTGCCACTCCGCCACCGTGTCACGCTCATGTGTGTAATTATTAACAGTATTCATTATTTAAATGAAATTAATGATTTATCTGTAAAATGTAACATACATACTTTAATGCATTTCAACATGAAGGTGATATCAAGTATAAATCTAAGGATTCTAAATGTGCAGAGAGTTGGAATATTATACATTTAATGTGTTCTGTATGTGGTGATCTATTGCTGTTCGCAACTGCTGCTTGCCCAGAGGGGACTGGGTGGTCTTATGGTCTGGAATCCCTACAGATTTTATTTTTTTCTCCAGTCGTCTGGATTTTTTTGTTTTTTCTGTCCACCCTGGCCATTGGACCTTACTCTTATTCTATGTTAATTAATGTTGACTTATTTTATTTTCTTATTGTGTCTTATTTTTCTATTCTTCATTATGTAAAGCACTTTGAGCTACTTTTTGTATGAAAATGTGCTATATAAATAAATGTTGTTGTTGTTGTTGCTGTCAGGACAGGAGGAAGCCCCAGGAAAAAAAAGACAGCACAAAAGATGGTATGTGAGACTTTTAAAATGTATTGTGTTACTACGACAGGAATATGCGACCCTTGAATATAAAAGCACTACGAATGCATCTGTATGTTGGCATTTTGCTTCACCACATTGAACCATTAATCTAACATCGAAACCTGCACATCGATCCCGTAGGATCCGCGTAGCAACGTTTTGTCACATGTAGACAGTAAACAGACTCTCACATTACGTACTTTTATCACACTGTGCCCCCCGACTTTCTGCTGGTACTGCAACTCGCACACGCGTTGCGTGGACCTGCTCAGAGGAAGCGTCAAATGAATGTTGCCGAGGCAGCCATGATGCGTACGCATTCTGAGCTTGAAGTATAAATGAGCCCTTAGTGTTGCAGCTGCTTTAAAGCACCCAGAGAGAGTTCGATCCTGCCTTGTGCTACTGGGACAGGAGTCAGCTGTTCTTTACAGCCTTGAATTGAATCAAGCAAGCTTGAGAATGTTATGTTATGAAATGGATGGTGGATAATGTCATCTTCCACCAAATGAGAATCTGCAAGTTTCTGTAAGTGGGCATATATATATAAAGTAATCCCTCGCTATATCACACTTCGACTTTCGCGGCTTCACTCTATCGCGGATTTTAAATGTAAGCATATCTAAATATATATCACAGATTTTTCGCTGGTTCACGGATTTCTGCGGACAATGGGTCTTTTAATTTATAGTACATGCTTCCTCAGTTTGATTGCCCAGTTGATTTCATACAAGGGACGCTATTGGCGGATGGCTTAGAAGCTACCCAATCAGAGCATGTATTACGTATTAAATAAAACTCCTCAATGCTATAAGATATGCTTCCCGCGCGGTGATTGATTGTTTGCTTGTCTCTGCCTCTATCTCACCCTCTCTGACATTCTCTGCGCCTGACGGAGGGGCTGTGAGCAGAGGTGCTGTTTGCACAGAAGCTGTTTGCCTAGTAGATATGGACGCTCCTCTAAGAAATGTCTTTATCGCGGTACTTCCAAAAGCACACTTATTGATTTTTTGATGGTTTGCTTTAATCTCGCGCTCCTCTCTCTCTCTCTCTGACGTTCTCTGCGCCTGACGGAGGAGATGTGAGCAGAGGGGCTGTTTGCACAGAGGATGTTTGCTTAGAAGATACTGACGCTCCTCTAAAAAAAGCTGCTTTATTGCGGTGCTTTGGAATACTTAAAAGCACACGTATTGATTTTGTGATTGTTTGCTTTTCTTTGCGAGCGCTCGCTCTCTCTCTCCCTCTGAAATTCTCTGCTCCTGAAGAGAAGATCTATTTGCATTCTTTTAATTGTGAGAAAGAACTGTCATCTCTGTCTTGTCATGGAGCACAGTTTAAACTTTTGACTAAAGGGTGTTATTTCATGTCTAGAGGGCTCTAATAACGTTAACAGTGTGGGAGAGTTTATAAGGGCTTTAAATATATAAAAATAACTATAAAAACATATGGTTTCTACTTCGCGGGTTTTCATCTATCGCGGGGGGTTCTGGAACGCAACCCCCGCGATCGAGGAGGGATTACTGTATATCTCAGTAACCATCTATAACCTTGGCCACAGGACTTGAAAACAGGCCACATCCTTCACTGAGAAATCCAAGAAGATCATTTTTCTGTTGATGAGACAAGCAATAGGTACCACTGGCATCAGGTAAGGACTATGAATCAAGCACACCAAATTGCAGCAACCACATGAAAAATAAAACAACTAAATCTTGGTAACTAAACGGTTAAAACATCACATTAAAATTAAAGAGTTCATACAATGTAATGAAAATATAACCACAATAACTAAAAAGGCAGTAACACAAATATTTTGATCCAACTAGTATTTTTAGGTAATGCGTGTAACTAAAATATGTCACCCTTTAATCAGAATCCCTCTGGTTGCAGTGGAAACTGTACCTGCATCTGTCTGAAGTTGTTTTTGGAGCTCTTCAATAATTAACGTATTCTTCTCCATGTCGTGTGTGCACTGCTCTAATTTATTGCTCAACATCTTTATCTGGCCGTCTCGTTTTTGCAATTCCTGTGTTAAAAAGATAAATAAAAACTCAACAATTGGGATGTCAGAAAAGGCAAATCAGAGGAAATTAAACAGAGGGATTTCCAAAAATAAAAAATGAAGTCCTGCATAACCTATGAGCATTATTTCTGTATTAAAAATCAAAATAAAAAGCACACCAACATTTAGTCCTCTTTTTAAAAAATACATTTTGATAACACATTTTTCACTACCTCTGTTTGAATTTGTTTATGCATAGCATATAAAAAAGGTAATAAATGTAAACCATGAGCATAAAATGTTTGATAGCACACCCTACATAATAAGAAATAAAAAAGAGATGTACATAAATGTTGTCACCTATGACTGCATGGGGGAGAGCTTAAGGGCTCGGGTGACAGTAATAACTCGCCAGACCAGGGGTTGGTACTGAGGTTTAATGCCATTTCTCTTCCTCCCTCTGCAGAACAGAAGCCTAACCGCCACTCCAGTGCTGACGTCACTTCCATTGTCTGCCCTCCTGGACCCTCCCCTTCCTGTTGAAGACCTATATAACAAAGAGGGCCACTACCCTACTTCAGTCTGTTTTGAACTCATGTCTGGAAAGACATGCTGAAAATTATTATACAGTGTTCACCCAGACGCTTTGTCGTGTCTCCACTTTTACTTTTTTATCTTGGACTACTCTATCCAGGCGGGCCTGTACACTGGTACTGCGAGTGTTGTGCAGAATGGAGGCAGAACCTCTGTTTTTAACCCAGTTGATTCTGGGGTTCGTCAGCGGTGTGTTCTTGCTTCTACTCTGTTCAGTTCTTGTATGGATTGGGTGTTGGGCAGGGTCATGGGGGCCAATGGCTGTGGGACATCTATTGGTGAAGAAAGATTCATGATCTTGAGTTTGCTGATGGATGCTGTGATGTTTGCAGAGTCAAATGGAGGCTCTCGAGAGACTGAGCGTTCTGGATAAAATCTAAGATCCGAGCCTTTAATGACCTTTTGGGCACAGCTATAAGCAGTGTGTCTGTCAACAGAGAGAATGCCAGCCACATTGACGGGTTTACTTATCTCGGCAGTGACATTCATGTCTCTGGTGACTCTTCCTGTGAAGTCAGTAGACGGATTGGGAGAGCATGGGGGTTCATGAGGTCACTGGAAAGGGGTGTGTGGCGCTCCCGATATCTATGCAAAAGGATGAAGGTCCAAGTCTTTAGAGTCCTGGGGCTCCTTGTCTTGCTATATGGTTGCGAGAGATGGACGCTATCCAGTGACCTGACTGGACTCCTTTGGTACTGTGTCTCTTCGGAGAAACCTTAGGAACCGCTAATTTGACTTTGTGTTGACTTGACTTGACTTTGTTCTGAATGAGGCAGATTACCTGCATTGTGAGGGAGCATTAGTTACAGCACTACGACCATGTGGCGCAATTTCCTGAGGTTGATCCAGCTCAAAGGAGCCTCATTGTTGAGGACCCGAGTAGCTGAACCGAGCCAACAAGTAATACCTGGCTGTGACAGATAGAGGATCATTTCCAGAGGGTGGGACTGGACCGTGTGTCTGCCTGTTTTGTCGTGTGGCGGGTGCAGCAATGTGCTGTACCCATACATGCTCCCCAACCTGATTTAACCTAGTTTATCCATTCATTTTCCATTTTTGTGTTTCCCCACCAAAAACATGAGACTCTGGAGGCTAACCTGGACAACTGTACATGATCGCCTTCAAAAAGCCATTAGGATTTGCACACAAAACATTTAAGACAGACACTTAATCTAATCTGTTAACTCTGCTGTACATATTAATATAAAAATAGGTCATTAGAAATCATTAATCATAATTTTGAAAAAATGAAGAAAGACTCTTACAGTATAACAAATGATGGCATGTTTGTCACAAATTAATTAATTAATTTTTGGGTTAGCTCTCTATTTTTTTAACATAATTTGATATAAAATGTAGCTGAATAATACCTGCTGAAGGGCCATGATGCTAGATTTATCACAATCAAGCTGTGCTGCTTTAAGTTTTTCCGTAATTTCAGTTAACATTTCCTGATATTTCAGAATTTCTTCATCCTTTGCAGAAAAAACTTTCTGAAAACGAAATCAAACTCATTATTTTTTGTTGCCCATAAAAAATGAAAGAATGCCAATAAATCAAAAATTTAAAAAATGCAGTTTAATTTTGCAAATTCCTCATGTTCATAAGCTGTTCCTGTTTAACCCATTCAAGATGGGTGTCAATGTCATGAGTTAGAAGGTTTAAAACATCAAGAAAAAAAATTCCAAGAATTCTTTGAATAGATGGCAGTAAAGACTGCGGGACAAATTCACTTGTGCAGACTTCAGGTGTTAAGAACAGGAACCCCTCCTTAAAAATTTTGTAGCTTTGCTTGAATTTTTTTCATTTATCTGTTTTGGATATTTTGAAGCTTAACTGTCAATACTTTTGTTAAATTTGTTTCTTAAAAAAAGAATAAGTAAAGAATATGAAATGGTTAAAACACACTCTGAGCTAATTTTTTATCCAAATATTCAACTTTTATTAATAAAACTTTCATGAAAAATTCAGTTTACCTTGTTTTTGATGAATAGTTAAAACAGAGATTCTATTTTTTGTGAGACCGAAGTGCATTTTCAGGTCACAATTTAATTTAAATAGGTTAACTTGTTATACTATTTTTATGAACTAGGCTATAAGAATCAATTCCTAAAAGTATTTAGTATAAATTACACATTTTGAGTATTCACTCAGAATACAAATCTGAATACATCAAGTATTACATATTTGGTATTCAGTGACTAAATGCGTTTTTAGAGTATTCTGGTCAACGCTGACTTTACTCAGTGACATATCAAAGGCTTGCAGGTATATACAGGGGACATCACTTTTTAGGAGGCATATGAGCTGTAAGGGAGCAACAAATTTGTCCATGTCTGTAAAAAGTACTCTTTATCCAAATTAATTTTGAACCCTGAGATTTTGTAAAATGTGTCTGATCATTTTAACATAAAATAGTAACTTTGGATCAAATCATTGGTTTTAGGGATTATTAATATTTTCAGCCAATATACAGCATTATGTATAATTAATAAAAGCTAGCCAGTCTAGAGAGAAATCATCTTACTGAATTAAAAACCACCAGTATGCTTTACTAACCCATTACATTAAGCAGAAGCAGAATAATAGAAAATTATATAACATTTTATGTCTGTTTCCTGAAATGTGTTAATGTTCTTGTTCCCAGAATGCAGAATTAAAGGTGTTTGGAGTTACTATAATGCAGACCTAATTTTAACCACTTCTGAAAAGTCATATATTCAAAATAACTTATGTCAAATTAATAAAATTTTATACGAGTGATAACATTTATCAAGTGACAGGTATCTTTTCAATGTAATTTTAAATCTAAGGAGTGTACAAAACTAATTTTTCAGAGTATTAGGATATTCTCTCTACTAGTTTTAAAGCACTAATCATTGTTGTTTTATATATTCTTGTGTGCTTTGTAAAGCACCTTGTGAAATAGATTTAAATATTCTAATATATTCTAATTACTGTATAGCATTGTTACAATTGGGACCATGTCAACAAAATTTGTCAAGATTCCACCTCAGGCAGGGGCGGACTGGCCATTAGGGCATTTGGGCAATGCCTGGTGGGCCGTGGACGGTGGTCTGGTCATGGGCCAGCAGTTTCATGAAATACATTTTATGCTCTGGTTACTGTTTGACATTAAATTAAATTTTCTAAACTACTAAGCATTACTGCGATTTATACAGTATAGTCCTATATAATACACTGTATTACATCATCAAATTGTTTTAGTTGTCAGTACACAACGTTGCAGCGAAAAATTTGGTCAAAACTACCTTTTGACGATTTCTGTTTTGATACTGCTACATTTCGGTTAGCATATACATTATTGCAATTTATTTTAACTCATATCTAGTATTTAAATTCTTTGGTACTAATAATTAGTTTAGATTATGTATTATGCATTTTAATGTTTTCTGGTCGTTGGCGTGAGTGATAATTAGTGGGTTTCAGCTGCGATTATTAGTATGATGAAATAAAGTTATAAAGCACAGGATAGGAATTTTTCATATTAGGACAGAACATCTATAGTTTATCGTTAATGGAACATTTCAGTCACGTGAAGTTTTCATTATCACCTTGGTTATAATTTATTCCATTGTAAATGAGCAGCTACTAGCCTACGATGGTAATGGCACTTGGACATGACATTCATTAAATTTTATTTCTAAGCATGTCATCAAATTTTAAGTTGTTTCTAAACAACAGTGTACAGATTAAGCTTGGCAAAAGTTTACATAAAGTTCATATCATAGGCTCATAGCAAGTAGCGAGCAGCGTACTCATTACAAATTTTAAGAAAATTACAATGAATCATTGGCCGAGTGGGTCAACCTCGTCACCTCACTCGTTGAAAGATGCCTGGGATGGTTTTGAGACCCAGTCCACTCCTGGTCTCAGGCAGTGTGGACACATGTAGCTGCACCTGAAGATGGAAACCCCGCCATTTATTGTTGGCTGTTCATTTGTACCCAGAACTCCCAGCTTCAGCTGCCCCACAAACTTAACCTTGGCATAATAGATTAAAAAATAAATAAAAATATCCCATGATGTCTCCTGAAGAACCACACTTTAAGAATGAAT
This sequence comes from Polypterus senegalus, assembly GCF_016835505.1. Classification (NCBI taxonomy): domain Eukaryota; kingdom Metazoa; phylum Chordata; class Cladistia; order Polypteriformes; family Polypteridae; genus Polypterus; species Polypterus senegalus. Next base: position 132,657,434 of record NC_053161.1, read on the forward strand.
TCCAAAACCTTCTAGGATTCAAATCTCACAGAGTATAGAAGCACTGTAATGATGGTCCCAGAAATTGTCCAAAGTCCTACTGTATGTTGTTGATGTTTTTAAAAGGTCCGTGACAAAACTTGTTAATTGTGTTCTATAGAATTGGTTCAGATCAAGGGCAGATAGATTTGGAAAATACGTGAATGAAAGAAAATGGGGTGCAGATATTTTTGTGGGCGCTAGTACTAAAATACCAATAGTAAGCTGTGAATGGCCGAGACGCCATTGCAACTTTAGAATTAATTTATGCAAATGGCACTTTGACATTTTTGGTTTGCTTTTATGTTTGGATAAAAATTATAAATTTTGTCTTTAGTCTTTCAGTTTTAAGACAGCTTATAAGCTCTATATGTACATATGTATTATATATACATACTGTATATACAGTATATATGTATTAAGTGATACTGTTCATTTACTAATGTGAGCCTGTGGTAAGTTACTCCTAATAACAAATCGGTCTTTTAGTTTTGCATTTATCACTGGAACCATGGGTGCAATAGGGTAAGCATTAGACAGCATACTGTTATCTACTTTTGTTATTATGATGTGCTTTCTTAATTATTTACCATTAAATAGTTACCAATCAACTTGACTGCTGATTTTTTTTAATGTTATTTAGGCAAGCATTGATTTTTTTATATATATACTATATGCAACATTACTTTAATTCTTAATTCACATTTAAGGGGCAATTTTTACCTTCCACTCTTCTACTTTTGACTTGACAACCTCCATTACAGTATCATCCTCGTCCAACTTCGAATGCAGTTGCTCAGTCATTTCATACAACTATTAACAAAAACAAAATTAAAAACAGGTATAATTATTCAGAAAGCAAAAAACACAAACCGATTTATCCACTTACTCCATTTGTGTTAATAAGAGCAGCAGCAGAATAAGCTGGTCAGACCTTCTAATCATTTTCAAAGTCTTTCTTTGGGAATAGGCCCAGCTGAGACATATCATTCCTGAAGTATGTTGGAGTCTGTCTCTGGGTGTGCTCAAACTGGGCCATGGCAGCACTAGAAGGCATTTTTATATTATGGCTAAACCTCCTGGCTTGGATCATCTCAACCTTTTCCACAGAGAATGATCATAATGCCCACTGTCCTCAGTGGAGGAGGATGGTGATCTTAATCGACCAACAAATCAAAAGAGTCACAAAGACCTAAAATAGATCAAGAAGCCCTTTTAGCAGAGTTCAACACCAACCCATCTTTAATGAAGACACCACTCCAGCACTAAGAAGGTTAGGACAAAACACATAATATCAACCCCATATGCTAAAAATGCCTCTCACTGCAGAAAACAGTCATCTATCTGCTTTCAAACATGTAAAAATATTTGGACAAGGCTGGTATACTCCCTCATCCCTCAAGATAAGTGGACAAATTTTTAAATCTGGTTCAGAGTAACTGTGATCTGCTGACATCTTTTCATGAATCTGAGATTCATTTATTGGCTAGGGTCATCTTTTCAGTAACATAGAGTAGCTTGAGCTTTTCCAGGGTGGTGTAAGAATGTCACCCCACCCACCACTTTTTTCCTATGAAACTGAATGCAACCACCAGATTAAGAACATCCTCAGAGTGTTGTCAATGTTTACTCATCCTTGTTGAAGACAAGTTAACATCTGGGTTATCAATTTTCTGAGAGCTCAGCACCTCCACAGTTTGTCTTATGGGACAACTCCAAGAGATATTCCTTCTATAAGGAAGTACAATTCTAAAGCCAACTAATCTTAAGTGCACTTGTATCTAGTAGTTATTTTTCATATAATCTCAAAAATATCCTTCTTTGCTAGTGAAATATTGTTCCACTTCTTAAAAGACAGTGCATATTACCAATGTGTCCCATGCATGGCTATCAGTCACTGTATTACATCTTTCCCAGATCTTGAGCTTGAAAGTAATGAAACCCTTAGTGGCTTACACTTAACTTCTTTTGACTGAGCTTTTGAGGACTATGTGGGTCATCCAGTCAGCAAGCCCTGCTCCTTACCAGTGACCAGCACCTCCAACCTCCTACAGTAGCTGGGTTGTGCAATGCATATTCCCACAGTTCTGTTTGGTTTTACTGGAACGATTATGGAACTCTCACAGTCTGAAAACATTTTTATCTGACTAATTTAGATATTTCAACATGGGTCACTGAATCATGGTTCAAGGTTCATGGTTATGATGATCAAGTTTAGTGACTTGGCGTTGGACAGGGCAGAGTCAGAGTTTGGGGTCACGGGTTTGTAACTGGTGTGGTCTATGGCCGGCTTGTCATCACGGCCAATACCCCCAGGCCGCCAGATGGAGCTCTCCCTGCAGCATGGAGGTGCCCCGGATGCCAGCAGGGAATCATGGACTATGGAGTTTTCCCTTACAAATCTGCTGGATACCCCAAGGGCCAACAGAGGATGCTGCAGGGAGGCATAGAGAGTCATATGTGCCCTATAAGCTGGAAGTGCGTCATAGGCAGAGCGACTTCAGAAGTGACGTACTTCCGGGATGAAGAAAAGGACTTTTTATCTGACCCAGAAGTGATAAGGATCACATGAATTGGCGATTGGAACACTTCTGGGTCAGGGACTATAAAAGGACTGTGACAGCTCCCAGACAGCGAGCTGAGCTGGGTGGAAGGGTGGCAACACGTCTGGGAGTGGAGGATTGTATTATTGTAGTTATTGTGTGTTTATTAATGAGTATAGTGGAGTGGAGAGTGCTTTGTGCACTGTGGATTATTAATAAAGTCAACTTTTGAACTTTTATCTGGTGTCTGGCGTATTGGACAAGGGTTCAAGAGAGCGATAGCGCACCCTATCTGTCACATTGGTATATGGCAAAACTTTGAATCCAGCAGACTAATATCAACATATCTGCAATATAAACTATGACTTTTGTTTTCCTTTAGCCGTTGAAATCCATGAGACAAGAAGTGCAACTAAAGGGATTTTTTAAGAATCCTCACCTGGAGTTTTAGATGTTCATTTTCTTTTCGCAACTGATCCATGACCACATCATTCTTTTGAACAATTACTTTTATTTTATTATATTTGTCAGTTATTCTTTCCATTTCCTGTGCAGATTCTTGAAGGTTCTTCTGCATTTCATGGTTTTGAGCATCCAGCTTTTCATTTGCTTCTGTCAGATTCTAAAAGAAAAAAGAAAAGCATTATATTCAGGTACAATGTCATTCCTGAGGCAGCCATTTAATTTGAATTCTAAAAGACTATAGTATCAAATGGACGCTTCTACTTACTTCCCCTGACGCCTTCAGTCATCTTAGGTCAAACACATAGACATCAGGTTGATTTTGGGATTGCAAATGAGTGTCATTACTTCTTAAAATTACAGCCCATTCCAGAACCCATTCATTTTCTAGAATAACACTGCTCAATTCATGAACTGCTACTATTGGCCTAAATCCTGACTAGACTTGAAGTTGGTCACAAAATCCACTGCAACATGAGGGGGAAAAAAGTGAAGAATTCTTTTGACACAAATGCTGCCACTGATGATCTATTCTCAACTGTGCCCTCATCCCTTGATACTGTTTGTCCTCTCTCTACTAGGCATGCACATGAAAGACCTTGGGTTTCAGAAGCTCTACGCAGTATATAGACCGAGTTTAGGATAGCAATACCTTCTATCTTCCTTCTCTTCTGCTACCACCCATGCTAAGATAAGTTTATTTCAAAATAGAATTACTGACACTTCTGACACCCATGGCTTGTTCTCTGCTTTCACTTCTCTCCTGAGCATTCCACTGCCTTTACAGTAATCCCTCCTCGATCGCGGGGGTTGCGTTCCAGACCCCGCCGCGATAGGTGAAAATCCGCGAAGTAGAAACCATATGTTTGTATGGTTATTTTTATATATTTTAAGCCCTTATAAACTCTCTCACCCTGTTAACATTATTAGAGCCCTCTAGACATGAAATAACACCCTTTAGTCAAACGTTTAAACTGTGCTCCATGACAAGACAGAGATGACAGTTCTTTCTCACAATTAAAAGAAAGCAAACATATCTTATCTTCAAAGGAGCGCCGTCATAAAGAAGCGCCCTCAGGAGCAGAGAATGTCAGAGAGAGCGCTCGCTAAGAAAAGCAAACAATCAAAAAATCAATACGTGCTTTTAAGTATACAGAAGCACCGCGATAAAGCGGCATTTTGTAGAGGAGCGTCCGTGTCCTCTGTGCAAACAGCCCCTCTGCTCACACCCCCTCCGTCAGGCAGAGAGAGTGAGAAAGATAGAGAGAAGCAAACAAGCACCCCGCGGGAAGCATATCTTATAGCATTGAGGAGTTTTAGTTAATATGTAATACATGCTCTGATTGGGTAGCTTCTAAGCCAACCGCCAATAGCATCCCTTGTATGAAATCAACTGGGCAATCAAACTGAGGAAGCATGTAACCTAAATTAAAGACCCATTGTCCGCAGAAAGCGGCGAACCAGCAAAAAATCTGTGATATATATTTAGATGTGCTTACATTTAAAATCCGCGATAGAGTGAAGCCGCGAAAGTCGAAGCGCGATATAGCGAGGGATTACTGTACTCTCAATCTCCTTGACTGTTGATGACTTGGTAATCTTTTTTTCCTCCTTCCACCATTTAGCCTACTGCCTCCTGAACAACATTCTACTCTTTGTCTTCTCCATCTATCACAGAAGTTTTCATCCTCCTCTATAGTCATCCCTCTACCTCTCCACTTGACCCGTCCCCTTACATCTTGTTCAAGCTATCACTTCTTCACTCATTTCTGCAATTACACATGTCATCAATAACCTCACTCAGAATAGACACTTTTCCTGCATTGTTCAAACAGTCTCGCATAACCTACTCTTGACCCATCTCAAAGAGGAAAATACAGACTAGTCCCTCTCCTGTCCTTTCTCTTTAAAACACTGGAACATGCCGTCTCTAACCAAGTCTCTTCCTTTCTTCTAACAACAGACTGCTTGAGCCTAATCAGTCAATATTCAAAAAGAGCGGCTGCTATTTGGATACTACTCTACTCACCTTTGTCGATATGTTATGGCAGGCCAGAGCTACCAGCATTCCATCTGTGCTCGGTCTGCTTGATCTCTACTCTGCCTTTGACACAGTCAACCACCAGATCCTCCTTGCCAACCTTGTGAGGTCCTTTGCTCCTTTTCTAACACTCAGGTCTGCCATTGAATGGCATCTGGTGAAGACACTTCTGTGAGGTATCAAACCCCAGTCCAGACTCTGTTCCTGTTTAGTGCCTCAATATGTTTAAGAAGCATTTGAAGACTCTGTTTGGTTTGGTGAATTTCTGTCTTTTATGTTTTGTAAACTAAGAATTGTAAATTGTTCGTATTTTGCTCTGAGCTCTTCACTTGTGGTGTTCAATTTTGTACCCTTGTCCTGTGACACTTGTTCCCAAAGAGTCCCCAGATTGATGTTACTCAATTATGTTGACCTTTTTTATAACTCACTTTTGATAAAAAGCATCTGTTAGGCAAATAAATGTAAATACATGAATTCTCATTGGAAATTCCTTTAGTATTGAAAATGCAAATTCAAGCAGTGAGAAGGATTCTTGTGTGTAAAAGATGGAAAAGTAGTGTCCAAGAATATCAGAAACTGTTTATTCTTAGTTTCACTCTGTGTCACTGTGCTACTAAAAACTGCTATTTAATAACGAAGCAGATGAGCATAATCACCGGTAGTAGGTTACCTATAATCTACAAGAACGTCCAGTTTATCACCCTATGGTAGACTCTCTCTACTATGGAACACATACTGTAGCAAATATAACAAATAATGTTCTCCAATTTAATAAAATTCAGGGATGTGAAGGGCCGGAATCTGTTCTAGCAACACTTGAGTGCAAGGAAGGACAAAAAGCCTTTCAGACCATCACAGGTCCGCTCACACAAGATCCAGTTTGGAATCCACAGCAAACTTAATCTGCATGATTTTGGAATGGGAGATAAACTGATTTTGTCACAGGAAAAACACATCGCACAAGGAGAAAATTTGTACACATACAACAACCAGGTATGGGATTCACATCCAAAACGCTAGACACCCATGAGGCAATAGTTTTACCCAGTGTGTCACTCAAACCAATACCAAAAAAGGTTCATATAAAGCTTGTTTTATTTCAAAATTTAATCGTAAATGTTATAAGGGAAATAAAGTGGTGGTGTACATTGCCATAAGCAATGAATGGAGATGTTTTGGGTGACAGATTATAACTGGCAAATATAAGAAGGTTGCATAAATAGTGAATTTTTATCATTGAAGTTCTATCAACCTGATATATGCAATACAATACCTGAATATCATCAAGGTACTCATATATCTCATTGTTCTTTTTTGACAGCTCTGCACGAATATCAAAATCATCCTCTGTTTTGTAAAGCAAATTGTCTCTCTGGGCATCTATCTGCATCTGGTAGTCAATAATGTCTTGGCGGAGATCTTCATTCTGTGGAAATACATAATTCTGATCAACTATAATACACACACACAACAAATAAATCACTTTTGAAACTTACTTTACCATTACAGTGTCACAAGGAGCTAGAACATTTCAAAGTAGCACTAGGCACAGGGCAGGGACCAGTCCTCATATATGTAGCAATAATGTCAATTTGTCCACCTTGCACATGTTTATAAGGAAGAGAAAGACCAGAGTATATGAATAAAGGTAGTGTAGACACGACATCTGGGCAAACTTCACACAAATGGTGGCCATGTCTGCATTAAATCCTATAGGTAAAACACTTATACATTAAAAAACTTAAAATAATTGCTATGTATAAATAAATTGACTAAAACTAAAAAAACAGATAAACTAAGAACATTGTAATGATGATTGTAAACTAAGAACACTGTGAAATGTGAAGATTTTAATGCATAGTTTTTCCATTCTATTATCCATCCCACTATATCCTAACTACTTGGGTCACAGGGGTCTCCTGGAGCCAATCCTAGCCAACACAGGCAAGAAATAAACCCCGGGCCAGCGCACCGCAGTTAATGCATAGTTTAAAACACTAATTTGTTTCATGTTCCCTTTTGGGACAACGGTCTAAAAAGGACAGGAGCACTCTAAAAATAACGTGTTAACTGTCCATCAAAATCAATGACAACAGAGAAATTTAAATTGTATAAAGTAAACAAGACACATGACTCTAAACTGATGGAAAAATTGCCTATTTCTGAAGAAGAGCAAGAGTAAGGAAGAGGCGGTGACTCCATTTGTATAGCAGTAGGTTGCAGGTGAGAACACATAATAAACATAAACTACAGAGTAAGATAATGCCGCAAATGAAATTTATATTTTGAAGACGGATTCATTAGCCTCCATTATGCTAGTTTCACAGATTTGACAACCAATTAAAAAGTGTGTGCTCAAAGGCTACACCGACAGGGCATCTACTTCTTAAAATATTCACCCCCAGTTTCTCCAGTCCGTGTGTTTTAAACCACTGCCGGGGTTTCAGTGAGAGAGCAAAAGATTTGTTGCAGAGAGAAGAGGCTAAAATTGCTGCTATCCACTCAGGGGCTGAGTAGTACAAGGTTAACTGAAGCGTAATAATACTTAATCAGCATGTTGTAATGAGCACTGTGACAGTAGAAACAGACAGACACACACACTTAAACCCCCATAGCTACTGGGCTTCACGCATTTGACAAGTGTCTCTGTCTGCTATCATATCTTTCCGTCATTTTAACTATTACATCACTATATAAATTAGCAAACTGAGCTTAGATGTGCATTGTGGTCTATAGATATTCAACGTGTTCTGATCTCACTATTACGATGTAATAGATATTCAGGCAACTAAACTCTGCTCTTTATCAATATAACATCTTGAAGACTGGCTTGACACGAGGTGTACAAATATCCAGTTTATTAACAAAGAGCAGGTGTGAAACAACGAGTTAAGAAACAAAGTATGCAGCACACAAGTAACAAAATAGTTTGGTAACAGCTTTAAATCTATAAGTAGAAATACAGAACGGTAAAATTTTACATATATAAACTTACTGGCTATGCTACCATACTCTTAAAGAAGAGGGATGAACTTTGTTGCATGTGCTTGCCTCAGATCCACTATTTACATTGGGAACTCCGTACTGTAAGGCAGCTCAGCAAGGACAAATATGATAGAGCAAGCATATTTTGAACATGACAACAGTTTACAAAAATTGAAAGGATTAATATTTAAACATTTGGCCCGTCTTTACAAATGTGACACAACGTGTTAAAACACAGTGTCTATTTTATCATGGCATGTTTACATTTCCAATTAGACAGCAATGTTACATTTCTTACTCATTTAGACATGCAGTCTGGAGGCAGATGTTGTGCAGCCTCATCTGTGCATCTACTGCGGTTGTTTGGCAGATTTGCCTATTTGGGTGTTCTGAGTACTGGAATCTGCATCTGCTGTGGGTCTTCATTATCGGTTCTTTTAACAGCAGTCCTTTTGATGGAGTGTAACACACTGTATACTTCAACACATAAAGAATGGATCACCATCCTTCAAGATTTGGCCCAGAATCTGATATCCAGCATGCCAGAGCGAATTGCAGAAGTTATTGTAAGCAGGAGTTCTTCTCAGGATGTTTTAATAAAGTTTCTTGATGGATTATTTAAGGGAGAAGAAATTTGGTGGGTGGAGTAGAGAAGAAAAAAAAAAGAAGTGGTTTTGGGTAGCTCAGTGTTGTATCTCCACCATTGTGTTATTAAAGAAATAAAAGTGCAATTGACAAGTAGTGCACAAACTGGGTTGACCATCTCTACGTACCTTCCCACACATCGAGAACTCAGTCTGCTACACTACCTAGGTCACCTGCAAGCCAAGAAAAACCAACGCTGAATTCTGGTAAGGAGAGTAGCGGACTCTTAACACCCCCTCTTACATTATGAAGAAGATATCACTCTGACACAGGTTCATCTTTGTCTTGTTTATCCGCAAACAACCTTTTTGACAGTTTTCCAGAATTCTGCATGCTCTTTTAAGTATTTTTTGTGGCTAACTGGTGGTTTGCATCTTGATGTGGGGCCTCTGTATTTCTTTTCATGTAGTCTTCTGCAGATAGTAGTCTCTCACATGTCCACATCTTCCTCCTGAAGACTGCTTCGGATCTGTCTTCGTGTTCTTGATGAACTTATTTTAAAATAACAGTCTCGATCCACTGTGCTAATTCCCTTCATAATTTTAAACACTTCAGTCATGTCACCTCTTAATCTTCTTTTGTTTAAACTGTAAAGGCTCAGCTCTTTTAATCTTTCCTCATAATTCAACCCCTGTAGACCTGGAATCAGCCTAGTCGCTCTTCTCTGGACCTTTTCTAGTGCTGCTATGTCCTTTTTGTAGCCTGGAGACCAAAACTGCACACAGTACTCAAGATGAGGCCTCACCAGTGCATTATAAAGGTTGAGCATAGCCTCCTTGGACTTGTACTCCACACATCGTGCTATATAACCTAACATTCTGTTAGCCTTCTTAATGGCTTCTGAACACTGTTTGAAGTTGATAGCTTAGAGTCCACTATGACTCCTAAATCCTTCTCATAAGGTGTACTCTCGATTTTCCGACCACCCGTTGTGTATTCAAACCTAATATTTTTACTTCCTATGTGTAATACTTTACATTTACTGACATTAAATTTCATCTGCCACAAATCTGCCCAAGCCTGTATGCTATCCAAGTCCTTCTGTAATGATATAACGGATTCCAAATTATCTGCTAATCCACCTATCTTGGTATCATCTGCAAACTTAACCAGCTTGTTACTTATATTCCTATCTAAATCATTTATATATATTAAAAATAGCAGCGGCCCTAGCACTGACCCCTGTGGAACACCACTCTTAACATCGCCAGTTCTGATGAGGTTCCTCGCACCATCACCCTCTGCTTCCTGTGTCTGAGCCAATTCTGCACCCATCTAAAAACATCACCCTGAACTCTTCCTTCTTTTAACTTGATGCCCAATCTCTCATGTGGCACCTTATCAAATGCTTTCTGGAAGTCCAGATAAATAATATCATAAGCTCCACTTTGATTTTATCCTTTTGTTGCCTCCTCATAGAATTCCAACATGTTAGTAAAACACGACCTCCCTCTTCTGAACCCATGCTGACTGTTCAGAATAACTCCTGTCCTTGCCATGTGTTGCTCAATCTTATCCTTAATAATTCCTTCCATTAATTTTCCTGTGATGCTTGTTAAGCTTACTGGCCTATAGTTGCTTGGATCTGCCCTGTCACCCTTTTTATATAATGGGATGATATTTGCCATTTTCCAGTCCTTTGGAATCTCTCCAGTGCACAGTGACTTCCTAAAAATATGTGTCAAGGGTTTATATATGTACTCACTAGCCTCCTTAAGAACACGAGGATAAATATTATCTGGGCCTGGTGATTTGTTTGATTTCATCTTATTTAATCTGAGCAGCACTTCTCCCTCTACAATTTCCAAATCCCTCAGTACCTCCTTAGTAGTCGTGTTTACCTCTGGCAGGTTATCCACTTGCTCACTTGTAAACACCTCAGAAAAATGTAAGTTTAGGGCATCTGCTATTTCATTGTCTGTATCTTTTAATTCACCTTTACTATTCCTGATGAACTTGACCTCCTCCTTAACTGTTCTTTTACTACTAAAATACTGAAAGAATCTCTTGGGGTCTTCTTTCGCCTTATCTGCTATATTCCTCTCCAACTGTCTTTTAGCCTCTCTGATATCCTTCTTAATGGTTGCCCTCATTTTCTCATACGCTCTATGATTCACTTTGCAGTCATTAGTCTTATATGCCTTATACAGCAGTTTTTTCCTTTGCAACTTCTTTTTTAAATCTTTATTAATCCATCGTGGAGTTTTTTTTAGTTTCCTATTACTTCCAAATTTTGGTATGTATCTGTCCTGCATTACATGTAAAACATTTTAAACCTGTTCCACTGCTCCTCGACTGTCTCCACATTTAAAAGCTTATCCCAGTCTATCCTACTTAGACTTTGTCGCATCTGCTCAAAATTAGCCCTACCAAAGTTCAACTTAACAATTTTAGTCTTTGCATCTGTACTCTTACAAAATACTGAGAATTGTATTACATTATGGTCACTTGACCCTAGTGGTTCAATCACCTCTACACCCTCAATTCTATCCTGATTATTACAGAATACTAAATCCAGACAGGCTTCACCCCTTGTTGGTGCTTTAACATGCTGTGTTAAAAAACAGTCGCTGATTACTTCTAACAACTCCTGCTCTTGTGCTCCTCCATCCGCAAGGTTATCCCAGTTAATATTTGGATAATTAAAGTCCCCCATGACTATAATATCCCCTGTAAACTTGCCTTTTTGATATTACTAAAAAGATGTGTGTTGAAATTACTGTCTGAATTGGGTGGTCTATAACACACTCCTAAAATAAGGCCTCTTTCCCTAATATTTTCCAGGCGAAGCCACATGTCCTCACTAAGATGGGGCTCATCATCCAACTGAAGATGACTTACATTTAAACCCTGTTTGGCATAAACAGCAACCCCACCTCCTTTTCTGTTCTGTCTATCCTTCCTAAAAAATGTGTATCCCTCTATGTTACACTCATCCCCATCTTTGTTATTTAGCCAGGTTTCCGTTATTGCTATAATATCATAATTATGCTCTGCTACATACAACTCCAACTCACTTACCTTATTTTTGATACTTCTAGCATTAAGGCAAGCTATTTTTAATGTGTTAATCCTTCTACATTTAAATGTTTGCTTAGAATTTACATTACTATGCATTTTTATTTCTACACCATTGTATGTTCTTCCATGTATAGATCTAAACCTGGCCTGTCCTAAACTCCCTGCCCCCCATTCCCTAGTTTAAATAACCCTCGACCGGCCTACACATACATTGGTGCCCCTCCAGTTCAGATGTAACCCGTCACAGTGGAACAGGTACCATCTGTTCCAATAGGAGTCCCAATGCCCCCAATGCTTCTTTGACTTTCACTGGCAGAGTTCATATCCTCATGTTGATCAATGGCAGCTACAGGCTCAAGGGTAAGAAGACAAGCCTAGGTATCTTATGCCTGCACTAATAAAGCAATGAAACCCACCTGAGTAATCACAAACACATGTGATGCCAACTGTCCCAAACATGATGGCGCCCTGAAATGAGGGACCATGTAGAAAAAGTATTGTCATTTAATTAAATTGTCTGATTTGTAATTTTAACCTGTGGAGCAGTGGGGTAAATTAGGGAAAAAATTAGTTTTTGTCCCAAACACTATGGAGGGCACTGTTTATGACATCTTTATAAAGTGTTGCCTTTGCAAAGCTTACAGCATTGTGAAGGCTGTGTGCCATATTCATTAAATGTAAAACATCAGGTGAAAGAGGGCCCCAGAAACTTGAAATGGCATTGTGGGATATAAATAATGCTAAAGGGTTTGAGATTATGGAGGACATGGCAAGTGTGCATTTGTCCTTTTATTTTGAGACAGGTTATAACTTGTAATTCAACCTGACATTATCTAACTTGGCTGGATCCTTGGGGCAAATCAGAATAAAATCTGAAAGAGTATTTCACTTTCTTGCAATTTAAGAGGACACTGGAACACGCAGCCCATAACTGAGGCATCCAGTCATCATATTATGACAAATTCTGCAAGGATTTTTTTTGCCATGATGATCTTATGCAAATAATACAAGTTATAAATCTCGAACAGAAAGGTAAAATGAATTGAAAATGCTGTCTGCCCCCTCGTGTTATTTTCTGTGTCAATCGAAAAAAAAATACAGTGCGCAAAGAAGACAAAATGAAAATTGCATTTAACCATCCAAGTACAAACACAAATTATACAAACCTCTCGCTTTAGTTTGCTGTTTTCAACTTCTGCTTCTTCTGCTCGAAGCAATAACTAATAATGTAAAAGCAATACAATTAATATTTGCATATATGAGAAGGGAATAAAGAGTACTAATATGAAATAATATTTCATTTCCTTTATACAGCACTTAAGAAACATCTGTTTGTTAGTTTCTGTAATTTTTACTATCACAAACATGCTGATTATTTGTTAAAATCTGTTAAACTTGTTGTAAAACCTTATAATCATACAATTTCAATACTCTTCTTCTCCTTGTTAATCTCCTTGTCCAGTTCAGCTAGCTTCTTGTCTTTGCATTTTATTACGTATTCTTGTTGACGAATTTCATTTCGCAGAAAGCATATGTCTCGTCCACCGGCGACCATTTTGGATGCCTATTAAGTGAAATAATTTGTATAATAAATAAACTGACATTAGGTTTAAGGAATACAATCTAAAGCGTTAATTACATATAAATGATGGAAAGTTCAACCAAGCAGAGGATTTGGATGTAAATATCAAGTTCATCAACAGTAACAAAATAATGTAGAGAAAATTAATAAATACGTTATTATTTGTTTGGTTTTTTAGATAAAATTATTCTTAATCACACCAGAGCAGTAGTATAAAACAAAGTATGTTAAGGAATGCATATCATTTTATTGATTCATTACTGACATAGTGTGCTAAACCTTTATGACAGTATGAGAAAATATAAATTGTTCCACATAAATTGATTTATAGTTTTTAATGGTGACATGGCGAATATTTTCCGATTATCAGACCTTGGTAAAAGTAGTCCACCACCACCATCCTAAAGCAAGAGAATACTATTGGGTCACTCGCGAATACAGAATGGGCACCAAAAGTACAGAAGTAATACAAATAAAAGTGTTTTATTTAAAAAAAATTAAATAACAGCACAAGGAAGGTAAAGATGCAGGGAAATCTTAAAGTAACAATCCGAAGAAAACAGTAAATGTGCTGCTTCTATGGCCTGACTAACAGGTTTTGGAACCATTTCTAATTAGAGGGGACACCTAGCACATCTAATTAGAGGGGACACCTAGCACATCTAATTAGAGGGGACACCTAGCACAGTTAACGCACCACAGTATCATTCTCTATTCTCACCTCCTGTACCTTTTCTCCACAGATTCCAGCCTCTGTTCCCCTCACCAGTTTAGCCTCTGCAAACAAAAACCCTTCCAGATACCAGTGGGATTGAGTGACTTTTTAGACTCAGACTATGACCACCACTGCGTTTACCCCAACTGTTTTATGGAAGTTCTGGGGCCATCCACCTTAGAACCTCACTCCTGTCCTGAGCTACATATCTGCACCCATAATCCTTTTTTTTGGACTGGCTTCTCTGACATATTGCAATTTGTGCAAAGTATTCTTTTAAAAAGATAACTCTGGGATGTTTCCTGTTTATTTTATCTATGAAATGTTAACTTCTTAAAGCTCTTCTTGGATGGAAGATGAGCAATTTTATTTTCAATTTGATTACTTTTGACCTGATGCAATGATTCATTAGGAACTTACTTTAGTCAAATATATAGAACTCACAAATTTGCTTTACCTTCAAGTTGTGAATCTTACACTTATATATAGTGTCTGCTAGAGTCATACAATAGTAGGTCAAGAGTAACAAATTCATAGAGTAGATCCATTACAGTCCATAACCCAACACTGCACAAAAGCAGTTAAACACGTTAATAACATGGTGGATCATATGGTGCATCGAGAGTTACTACAATGCATTTGTAAGACCTTGGGCCTCATGCATAATGGCCATGCACCAAATTCACAGTAAAACATGGTGTACAGACAAAAACAGAAATGTGCAAAAAAAACAAAAAAATTCAGATGCATAAAACTGTGGTTTAGCCCCACGCACTTCCACTGTTTAATACCCAATCAACGTGAATTTTAATAGTCATGCATGCACCTACAGTTCCACCCCAGCTCCTCACAGAATTTCAACTATGTGAATATGCAGATTAACTCTTTCAGGGCTGATGTCAACTTTTGTCAAAAGGAGGAGATGACGATGGTAATCAACTGTAAACTGTGCCAAAACAAACCGTTTTGTTTTAGTTGGACTCTTGTTGCTAGAAGGAAAGTTAGCTTCATTAGTTTGACCGAGATTTTCTGCGCTCGCTTGAGTAGTAAGGTGCAAACAAGAGCAAAAATGGCACTGACATAATGGCGAGAGATCAAAGCAAATGTGTAAAGCAAAATACTCCATGGACAACGTTTTGCCTATTATCTCTGAACTGGACTATGACTTGCCGGACTCCGATTTTGATACAAGTGATCGAAAACAAATGTGAGGTTCCAGCTTGAGCTGACACTCCTATGGCAAAGTGTGCCAGGGAGGACTGCCATTTAACAATGGTAAGAGGTAGAAACCAGATTGCAATGCACTGCGATCATGACCGCTGCTGCAGCTGCCCCAGCCACACAAAGACAGCCTGGCAGCAAGTCTGCCGCACATTTGTGGCAAACTGGCACCCTTGGCATGCAGCAACACACATTTTATGTTGATTTCTGTGTGAAACCATTGTTTTTCAGAAAAAATATTCAGCCCTCAAAGAGTTAATATAAATAGCCCCTTCAATTAGTATTTTGTTAAAAGACAATGGTAAAAGCATGTGTAAAAAGGAAGAATTTCACCGAATGCAGAGTGGAGGTCCTTCTCAGAAAAGTGGAGGACAGGAGGCTTAGACAACAAAATTAAATTGATGGAGCGGCACTCAAAAGTTCAAGTTCAGAAAGTTGCACAGTGTCCAAAATAACAAAGAAGTGGTCAGATTTTAAAGTCGACATGAAAAGATGAATGTCTGAGTGTTATGGTAGAGTATTAGGGACACCGTAAAGTCAAAAATTTGTCTATGTTGAGATTAGAATTGAAATGTTAAAATTTCCATTTTAATCTCATAGTTTATTTAATCATTAAAATAGAATATAATAAACTTAATCTTAAAATCAATGTTTATTTTATTAGAGTTAGTTTGAACAAATAGACATTAAGAGGTGGCCTGAATTTCATAAAAGTTACAAAATATATTTTCACGTAGAAAACTGGAGACACGTGAAATTAACTGCTATGCAATGTAGTTGAAAATCGCATCTTAAAAACTGTAAATCTCAGCTGAGTGATGTATCAAACACAGCAAGGAAATAGGAATTGATAGAGCATTTACTATGGCATTGTGGTTTCTTCCATGGCTGCAGCCCAAAGACCTTTGTTGGTATCATGTAGCTCTTCAATAAATACAAGGCTATTCAAAATGAAAGAGCAGATTTCAAAAATGTATTTCAAACAAACTGTTTGTAAGACAGAAACACATTCTGCACATCACTGGATAGAGGATAGTTCAAAGTTTGGTCGTATGGTATTTGAGGTTGCATGCACTCAGCATGAGCACCATGTGTAGTGTGACAAACATCAATATGGTAGGCCATTTCTTGCCACAAATGAGTCAACTGATCCCTAGTTACTGAATTCACAGCTTCCACAATTCAGTGTCGCAAATCTTGAAGATTAGCGGGCATAGGTGGAACAAACACTCTTTCTTTAATATACCCTCACAGATAAGAATCGCAGGGGTAAGTTCTGGAGACCTGGAAGGCCAAAGACGATGAGCAAGATCTTTTTGTCTACCTCTTCCAATCCATTGTCCTGGAATAGTGTCGTTCAGGTAACGCCGGATCTCCAAAATGATTTCTCTTGTGGAGTTGTCGCCATTTTACTAAAATGAGAGACATCACTCGGTGGTACTCACTGGTACTTTTAGGTGGGCTTTAAAACTTTCACCTTTCCTGTATCCAATGATGCGAGGAATGTGTTTCTGTCTTATACAGTTTGTTTGAAATATATTTTTGAAACCTGCCCTTTTATTTTGAATAGACTGGTACTTAATGATGTTTATACAAATTAAACATCAATATAAACATATACAGTGTGAGGACAGCAGTAATTATCACTTTCTGTTTCATATTCCAGCCAAGATTCCAGAACTGTGCAGAAATATGTTTCAAATTATTAAGAAAATTCATAAATTGGGAAAGGTTTTCACAAATCAGTCCTCAATTTCTCTGTTTTTGGGTTGAACATAGAGGTAAACTATATTTAAACAGATAATTCAAATACACTTTCTGTAATAAACAAAAAATGTAGAACTAGTGGGGAATAGGGGGACTTGAAAGAAGCAAATCCTAAGCAAAAAAACAAAAATACTAAAAAAACTTAATTCAAACAATAAACTCCAAAAGCAAATTAAAAAGAATGACTCTCTTAACAGAACCTTAAACCTATGAAAATATAAATCCAAAACACTAACCATAAGACTAGTACTACAATCAAACTAAAAAAGGCGGGGCTATGCCAACTGCAGGTCACATGATTCATTCTGTCATTAGTCCCTGCCTGTAGTATATACAGGGTGGTCCAGATCTAATTATGAAATTTTCATTACGCTATAACTTATTAAGTTTATTACTCTGAGCCCGTATCCAACTGAATGGAGGACAAGTGGGACATTACTTGGAAAATCAGTGAATTAATTCAATGCAAGTCCATTTTAATTTATTACAAGATATTTCAAACAATTTTTTTGTCTTGTATTGTTTTCCTGCATTGCATTAAAAGTTGCATACCGGTAATTAGATCTGGACCACCTTATACATTTTTTGCTCGATGCTCTGCAGCTGCACTCAGAGAAGAGTGATATAAAATGACCTTAATTGAATCTATTTGAATTAACTCAAACCATAAAAAATAAAAACACAAGTAAAAACAAATCAATGCAGCAGGTAAAGAACTGAGGTAAGGTGTACACCGGGACAATGCTAGTAGCAGCAGCTGTCAACTGGATACAATAGCTGAGCGACTCAAGAAGGTGTAAGAGAGAATAGGGGCTAGCGAGTGACTCCTTTCCAAGAATGCACGATTCACCCTCCACCCTATCATGCGCTACACCACAACACCACAGGTGCTCTAATCCTGGGCAATGGCAGTTACTGCTTAGCATACATGCAGTAGTTGTAGCCCCTTTTATCTCACCCAGTTCTTCCTGTTAACAATGATGTTTTCAACAGGAACTTATCTATGCAAGCTCACGCTAGTAAATGTATCGTACAATTTGCAGGAAACCATGCATTTCTTTATAATTCCTTCCATATCATTTTTTCTCAATAGAATATTTCTAATGATGGACAATTCAGTGTAAATGAACCAAAAATCCAGGGTTCCGTATTAATTTAGTTCTACTGTAGTACAACAAATTAATTGCCACTACAGAGCTGCATATGTTAGAGAAACCAGAATGGTCAGCTTTAGAGGATGGGACAGATAGCACATGAGGGAACACTACAGCAGCATTCACAGCAAATCAGCTCATCTTTAGTATTCTGCCTCTTCAAGCCTGTAACTATGTGCACTAGATGATAAATTACTGTTTATTGAAGTGCACGGCCATTTCATCTTTCCAAGTTTACCATTTCTAGTTAATTCCCACAATAGACAGCGTTATTAGTACAGAACGGCAATTGGGTCTGTTGGAACTGATCTCACAGCTAGTGAAGCAGCATGATGGCTATATGTGGGTGCTACATTTCGGGTTCACCTATTAATAATGTCACAGCATTACAGGTTGATAAACACATGAAAAGAAAAATTTTACTGTACTTTGTATGTGAGATAATAATGACCCTATAAACCTATAATGGCCTAAAAGGTGGACTCCACAGACGGATGCACATTATTCCATCCTCTGTGTAGCATGGTTACAACTAATTTTGCTATTTCCTATAATGAACAGTATCTGCATTTACCAACTTTATGATATAAATATGCCGAGTGGAAAGAACAGATGCAGGGGTTATTAGAAGCAGCTGAATATGGAGAATCTCAAAAGGTCAGTATTGTGATGAAAGCATTGACTGAGGATGCCAAACGGGAAGTTAGTGTGTTGAGTGTGGAAGAAAGAGATAGGGTTACAAAGATTTTTATTTTTCTAGATGGATTATATGGTGACCAGGTCCCGTTAGCTACTCTGATGTCCCAATTTTACAGTAGTGCATAAAGGATTAACAAACCTTTTAGGGCATTTGTTCTTAGACAGAGGGAACTTCATTGCAGGTTACAGCGGCATAGCCCAGCCAAAGCCCCCTCTGATATACAGCTGCGAGGTCAGCTCTTGTTGGGCCTTCAAGACAGTGGACTACAACAAGCACTACGGACATTTGTGCGCCACAACCCAGATAAAACTTTTGGGGAAGTGCATCAAGAAGCCCTGCTGCTGAAAAGGGAATGTAATTATGCGGGACACAGGGAAGCAACTTGCAGAGCTATTGGTGAGTTCTTTGCAACTAACTCTCATTCACAGGCAGACTGGAGACTAGCATTCATCACAGAGATTCTGGGTGACCTGAAAACACAGATGAAGGAATGGACTCAAGAGCTGATGAAGGAACTGAAGCCAGCAGTTCCACAGGTTGATGCTGCCCAGTCATTAGTACACTCTCAGCCAGATAGGAGGCCTCGCACTAACAGCCATTATGCCTGGGATTCACAAGGTAGGCACATTTGTAATCAATGCAGACAAGCAGGTCATTTGGCACAGAACTGTCCATCCTCTGCTTTAAGCCCTGCATCTGTGGGCCGGGTAGCAGGGTTGGAGAGTGATCCCCGAAAGGCCATATCCCCTCTTATTGGTGAGTGTCCCGTGGTACAGGTCGCCATCAAAGGCAAAACATTAAATGGACTGTTAAGACACAGGATCCCAGGTTATCCTGATGCAAAAGAGTGTTTTCAAGCAGCATTTTGCAGATAACATAGAAGTTGGGCAGACCCCATTTCTTCTAACCCAGAAAGCTGCCAATGGGTTGGATATCCCCTATACTGGGTATGCCACCTTGGATTTTGAGGTGGCTACCGTGAAGTTACCAGCCAGAGTGGTTGTAATTGTGAGAGGGACAGTCCACGGGGAATGCTGCTGAGACGCACAGACCACAGGGGCTCGCAGGCAGACAAGGGTTCGTGGCTGGTAGACGTGAGGCACAAGGATGGCAACACTTACCCCCAGGGAGGAAGAGACAGCTCCACAAGAAGACGGTTGTGGGTCCAGCGAGAGAGGGAAGCCGCATGAAAGGACAGAGCAAAGCTGGCGGATGAGAAGTGAGGCGTGCCTAGGTCACAGCAACACAAGGAGCCCAGAGTGGAACAAAAGAACGACGAAGAGACGCAGACAAGGATTCCACGATTTTGACAAAACTTCTCTTGGGAAGCGAGTGTCCGGTGAACAGAGTGCATCCGTGGACAGTTGGATGATTAATTGTTGGGGTAACACAGTGCACAAACTGGACTCTGCAGCACTAAAGGTTGTATCCTCCAATTCTTGTTTTTAACGGACTTTTAGAGTGTGAACTGTGTTTTCCTTTTAAAAAACAGAATTTCGTTCCTGATATTGTTAGATTTTGTTATGTTCATTTATTTTTTTAATGCACTTTATATTGTCTGGTGTAATAGAAGTTAGTGTTGCTTTTCCTGAAATTACTGTTGTCTTTCATTGTGTGTTTACTCACTATCCAATTTAAAGAAACCTGTGTGCTATTATCGGTAAATTTCAAGAGTTCCCAGTACCTTAATAAAACTGGACGGCGTAGTCGGATATTGGTGTCTAAGTTAGATTACCTGTGAGTGTAACCAGACACCTGTCACAATACACATTTGTATTCATAACATAAATATGTAATGACTTACCTCAAGATCCTTTTCAAGTTTCATAACTTTTGTTTTGAAATAGTTTTCTGAAAAAAAGAAAAACTGTAGTCACATAGGTATTGAGTAATGGGAATATATTATAAATTATCATATTTGGTGCATTCCTAACACCTCCAGCAAGTAATAAAATGGATATATACTCGACCTTTATCTTGACGTTTTATCTTCAGACCTTTTTAATCCACTCTAGATCAAGGGGGCCTATGGTCAATAAACACAACATTGGGTGCGGGACAAGGACCAGTCTAGGACAGGGAGTAAGTAAATCACGGGGTAGACTCATTCATAGTGAGACAGTTTAAGCACCACTAACCAATCTAACTTAATTTGGTTAATATACTGTAAAGTATTTTGTGAAAGCAACCAAATTCAGATCTCTGCAAAGAAGAAGAGCAACTAGGGATGAGGGAGGAAAGGATCTGGTTTTAGTACTTTAGAACAATAGTTATGTTGGGCACAGGCCATTCTGCCCAAGACTTGTGTCCATCCTATTCACCTGGACTGTCCAAACTAACAAGTCGAGATTTGAAGATTCCTAAAGTTCTACTGTCTACCACACTACTTGGTACTTTTGGCTGTGTGTTTCTGTGTGTTTTGTATGTTTCTTTGTGTGAAGAAAACCCTTCTTACATCCATGCATAATCTTAAACTAACCAGTTTCCAGATCCTGTCACCAGCCTCATTTTGTGCTTATAAACCCACAAAGGCAATGGCCAGGCTGGGATTTAAATCTGAGACTCTGGATCTTAGAGGCAGCTATGGCAAATTCTCCACTTTCCAGCTGAGATCTGAAAACAAGTAACTGAAGCTGTTATGCAAAACTAGAAGCTACTTCTTCTCCAAATCTTTTTGAACAAAATGTCCAGAAGTTGGAGGTCACATACCGTAAGTATAGCAATTCTTTCTTTTACAGTTATAAAAGGCGTTCCCCAACGAAAACACAGAGACTTTAAAAATCATTTGACTGACACCCTTTATCTAAGATGATTTATTGCATTTGCAATTTAATAGTTGCATTTCTTTTTTCGTTTTTCCAATTGGAGCACAAGCAGAGGATGTGACTTGCTCATTGTCCTTAACCACTATTCCACATTGCCTGTTATAAACATATCCCAATGAATCCTTCTAATTATACACAACTTTTGTCTAGAAAGTAATTAATACAGAAAAAAGGATCCAGTGGCAAGATTTCCCAGCCTTGGGAGGACACAACAGAGCATAACAGAGCATTAGCATATGTGCGTGGTCTTCTCCTAATTACCTGTTTTTGCTTGTTCTTCACCTGCTTTTTCTAACTCCTCCATTGCTAGATCCACTTCTTGAGTTTTCATCTTCGAAAAATAAAAATAAAATTCTGTGATCATGTTTTTCAATTCTCATTATTTCACAGTACAGGTTATCACTACATAACAGGCAGCTTGGCTAAATCAGACAGAACAAAGTCTTAGGGCCAGTTCTCACTTAAGTGTTTTTGTAGCATTTAAGCACTAGACCAGAGCACTCCTAAACAACTTGCCAAGGTATTATTATAATACACAGTTATACGTTTTACCAGTGAGTGATTCAGAAAACTCCTACATGAAGCAGTTTTTGGCCAAACACTAGCTCTATTAAAAATAGTCACTTGCCATGCTCATAAAATGCTAGCAAAACAAGTGTTTTGGAAGTATTTTTTACAAGAAGTCAGTATCTCTTCTTGGATGATGAAGCAGCTCATTGAAACTAAAAAAAAGAAAAATGTCGTTGACAGATTAAGGTACATAGCTTGCAATCAAGTGAAGAGAATTCAAATGTTATAGGTATACATTTAGTTTTAAACAAGTTAAAAGTTTAGTACTGATAGTATAAAAAATTGGCAGAGTGGTAGTGCAGACTTCTTCCTCATAGCGCCACATGCGATTTGCATGTGCCTGTGCATTTCTGGATTGATCTGTATTATTGAGCGTGTTGAACTTAGTATTTTTATCTGGTTTTGACACCAAAAACTTGGGTCAGTGAAACTTCTCAATTAAGAAAATGTGTTTAGTCTATCACATAGTAAATAACATTCATCTGCAATCCAAAGCCCCCAGATGAGCACTAGCTGCTACACCGCCATATTGCAACTGTTTTAAAAATATCATTAGGAAATAACTGGATTTAAACTACACATATACTTTATTAATAGGTTTCTGTTACTAGATTGCACACAGTCCACTCTTTTTTGCTTGGCTGTGAAATTGAGCTTTGAAAATGACCAGCACTGTGCACCGCGTGTACCTCTTCCCATATACCTAGTGCTGCTGTGATGATCACTGCCTCTGAATGGCCCTAAACTGGGCAAATTAAATTTATCTCTCAGTCTATGCAAGATTAAATGTATATGGATATGTTTGTTCAATACTTTTCAGTTGATTACCATTGTGCATGATAACCACTTCCTCACTAGCTGTTACAAGCTGACCAATTCACGCAATTGCATGATGTTTCACCAACAGCAGCAGGCTTTTTTTGGAAAAGTAACACAATTATGTTTTTTGTTTGTTCACATATCACTACTTACATGCTTACCTGCTTATTGACACTCATGTGCAATCCTGGAATTTTTTAGGATTCTGCTGAGTTTAAAGAGAGTCCAGAACTGTCCTCTGGGCTTCCTTTGCTGCAGAACAGGGTGAACCTCAATGCCTTGTGAAAGTATTCAATCCCTCTCTGTGTTTGTCCTATATTGTCACATTATAATCTGGAACTAAAATGGATTTTCATTTGAATTTTATGTAATGGACGAAACTTTGTGCCAGGAAATTTAACCATGCCCACAGTCCACTCACCTCTCATTCGTGTAAATTTTTATGTTTTCCTCATTTTAATACCAGACATACAATCTATTCGTTTCCTTCGATGTAGTCCTTTTCTGGACAATAATTCTAAATGAAACGTCAATGACTAAGTGAAGAAGTAACAGGCCCAAAAGCATTGGAGAGAAAAGAATTCAAAAAAGAACAATAATAATCTAAGTGCAAATTTGGAAAATAAGGAAAATTATAATCAGCCTGGACCAAGTGGAACTGAAAACCTAACAGGTCTAAGTGGAGGCAGAAATAAAAGACAAAGAGTAGAAGACAAAGTAGAACGTCGTAAAGAGGTTAAAAAAGTTGGCGTAATACACATGCAGAGCAGGTTAGAGACTAAGAAAGTACTAAAATTTGAAAGTCTCAAAAAACTGATTGTAAAGGTCACATTAGTGCTAACAAATGGAAATTATTACTCGGTGAAATAACAGAACAACGAAAACAGATTGAATATATGGACATAGGTGACATGACGTAGTATGTAGATATTGTTTGGCTTTAAAGTTTAAGTCGGAGACTTGTAGATCGTCTAATTCGTGTTGCCATCTGGGAAAAGTAGTGTTTCTTTCCAATAAAGAGGCGTATCCACGAGAAATAAAAGATTTGTTATTTGGTGAAAGTGAAATCCACAAACACTACAGGCAAAATATCCACATCTACAATAATCTGTTCGTGTTCACATCATTCAATGCTTAAAACGTAGATTTACATGATTCAGGACCATACACTATGAGACTCTGTGGTCCCACAGCAGTTAAAGCTACTTCAAGTTTAATTTCAAAGAAACCACAATTTGGTCAGGTTTATATTTATAATCACATAGAAGCGATGGAATAGAAAGAGTTAAACGATCGGACATATTCGAAATTCTACAGCCAATAATGGATACAAATCCATACCTCCAAAATTATCGCACTTTACACAAGATTTATCTGAAAAACATGAACAAAGAAGTTTTCTTGGATTTTTATATGAACCTGAAAGATCACGCTCACATATAAAATACATCAACATGTGACGAATTGTCAACGATAATAGCTTTGAAAGACAGAGATTTCAAAGACAGAGTTGATATTCATGTTTATTGAAAAGCACAGCACGATTCGTCGCAAGCGGCAGATCCGAGAAATGACTAGCGTGTAGGGCTCGCATTGGGGGTTGGCAAGCAAAGCAAGCAGGAGGCATATATATATATATATATATATATATATATATATATATATATATACATTATATATATATATATATATATATATATATTGCTCAAAAGAATTAAAGGAACACTTTTTAATCAGAGTATAGCATAAAGTCAATGAAACTTATGGGATATTAATCTGGTCAGTTAAGTAGCAGAGGGGTTGTTAATCAGTTTCAGCTGCTGTGGTGTTAATGAAATTAACAACAGATGCACTAGAGGGCAACAATGAGATGACCCCTAAAACAGGAATGGTTTAACAGGTGGAGGCCACTGACATTTTTCCCTCCTCATCTTTTCTGACTGTTTCTTCACTAGTTTTGCATTTGGCTACAGTCAGTGTCACTACTGGTAGCATGAGGCGATACCTGGACCCTACAGAGGTTGCACAGGTAGTCCAACTTCTCCAGGATGGCACATCAATACGTGTCATTGCCAGAAGGTTTGCTTTGTCTCCCAGCACAGTCTCAAGGGCATGGAGGAGATTCTAGGAGACAAGCAGTTACTCTAGGAGAGCTGGAGAGGGCCATAGAAGGTCTATAACCCATCAGCAGGACCAGTATCTGCTCCTTTGGGCAAGGAGGAACAGGATGAGCACTGCCAGAGCCCTACAAAATGACCTCCAGCAGGCCACTGGTGTGAATGTCTCTGACCAAACAACCAGAAAGACTTCATGAGGGTGACCCAAGGGCCCCATGTCCTCTAATGGGCCCTGAGCTCACTGCCCAGCAGCATGCAGCTCGATTGGCATTCGCCATAGAATACCAGAATTGGCATATGCACCACTGGTGCCCTGTGCTTTTTACAGATGAGAGCAGGTTCACCCTGAGCACGTGACAGAAGTGAAAGGGTCTGGAGAAGCCATGGAGAACATTATGCTGCCTGTAACATCATTCAACATGAGCATTTTGGTGGTGGGTTAATGATTGTCTGGGGAGGCATATCCATGGAGGGTCACACAGACCGCTACAGGCTTGACAAAGGCACCTTGGCTGCCATTAGGTATCAGGATGAAATCCTTGGACCCATTGTCAGACCATATGCTGGTACAGTGGCTCCTGGTGCATGACAATTCCTGGCCTCATGTGGTGAGAGTATGCAGGCAGTTCCTGGAGGATGAAGGAATTGATACCATTGACTGGCCACCACACTTTCCTGACCTAAATCCAATAGATCACCTCTGGGACATAATGTTTTGGTCCATCCAATGCCACCAGGTTGCACCTCAGACTGTCCAGGAGCTCAGTGATGCCCTGGTCCAGATCTGGGAGGAGATCCCCCACAACACAATCTGTCATCTCATTAGAAGCATGCACCGATGTTGTCAGGCATGTATACAAGAACACAGGGGCCATACAAAGTGCTGTGTACAATTTTGAGTTGCTGCAATTCAATTTTGGCAAAATTGACTAGCCTGCCACATAATTTTTTCACTCTGATTTTTGGGGCGTCTTTGAATTCAGGGCTCTGTAGGTTGATCATTTTCATTTCCATCAAACGATGTGGCATCCTTTCGTTCCTAACACATTACCCAGTCTATATCAGTATAGATATCCAGGAGGATTTCTTTTTCCCATTGACATCTGATGTGTTATCAAAGTGTTCCTTTAATTTTTTTGAGCAGTTTATATATATATTTATATAGAGAGAGTGCATCCGGAAAGTATTCACAGCACATCTCTTTTTCCACATTTTGTTATGTTACAGCCTTATTCCAAAATGGATTAAATTCATTTTTTTCCTCAGAATTCTACACATAACACCCCATAATGACAACGTGAAAAAAGTTTACTTGAGATTTTTGCAAATTTATTAAAAATAAAGAAACTGAGAAATCACATGTACATAAGTATTCACAGCCTTTGCTATGAAGCTCAAAATTGAGCTCAGGTGCATCCTGTTTCCCCTGATCATCCTTGAGATGTTTCTGCAACTTAATTGGAGTCCACTTGTGGTAAATTCAGTTGATTGGACATGATTTGGAAAGGCACACACCTGTCTATATAAGGTCCCACAGTTGGCAGTTCATGTCAGAGCACAAACCAAGCATGTCAAAGGAATTGTCTGTAGACCTTGAGACAGGATTGTCTCAAGGCACAAATCTAGGGAAGGTTACAGAAAATTTCTGCTGCTTTGAAGGTCCCAATGAGCACAGTGGCCTCCATCATCGATAAGTGGAAGAAGTTCGAAACCAGTAGGACTCTTCCTAGAGCTGGCTGGCCATCTAAACTGAGCGATCAGGAGAGAAGGGCCTTAAGTCAGGGAGGTAACCAAGAACCCGATGGTCAATCTGTCAGAGCTCCAGAGGTCCTCTGTGGAGAGAGGAGAACCTTCCAGAAGGACAATCATCTCTGCAGCAATCCACCAATCAGGCCTGTATGGTAGAGTGGCCAGACGGAAGCCACTCCTTAGTAAAAGGCACATGGCAGCCCTCCTGGAGTTTGCCTAAAGGCACCTGAAGGACTCTCAGACCACGAGAAACAAAATTCTCTGGTCTGATGACAAAGATTGAACTCTTTGGTGTGAATGCCAGGCGTCACGTTTGGAGGAAACCAGGCACCACTCATCACCAGGTCAATACCATCCCTACAGTGAAGCATGGTGGTGGCAGCATCATGCTGTGGGGATGTTTTTCAGTGGCAGGAACTGGGAGACTAGTCAGGATAAAGGGAAAGATGACTGCAGCAATGTACAGAGACATCCTGGATGAAAACCTGCTCCAGAGCGTTCCTGACCTCAGACTGGGGTGACGGTTCATCTTTCAGCAGGACAACGACCCTAAGCACACAGCCAAGATATCAAAGGAGTAGCATCAGGACAACTCTGTGAATGTCCTTGAGTGGCCCAGCCAGAGCCCGGACTTGAATCCGATTGAACATCTCTGGAGAGATCTTAAAATGGCTGTACACTGACGCTTCCCATTCAACCTGATGGAGCTTGAGAGGTGCTGCAAAGAGGAATGGGCGAAACTGGCCAAGGATAGGTGTGCCAAGCTTGAGGAATCATATTCAAAAAGACTTGAGGCTGTAATTGCTGCCAAAGGTGCATCGACAAAGTATTGAGCAAAGGCTGTGAATACTTATGTACATGTGATTTCTCAGTTTTTAAATTTTTAATAAATTTGCAAAAACCTCAAGTAAACTTTTTTCACGTTGTCATTATGGGGTGTTGTGTGTAGAATTCTGAGGAAAAAAATGAATTTAATCCAATGTGAATACTTTCCGATGCACTGTATATATATATATATATAAAAACTGAAAAGTTGTGAGTGCATATGTTTTGCTATAAAATCCCTAAAAAAGATCTGGTCCACCCAAATAACTTCAGCAGTCACATAATTAGTTGATTAGAGTTCACTTGTGTGAAATCAAAGTGTCACATGATTGTGAAAATAATCCAGCAGCAGAATTATTTTTTAAAATATTTGTTCCCCTTTTTTCAATGTTTCTCCCTCTCTCAAAATAGATACTTGAAACATCGTATTCTTTTTTTTCTTAAAATCAGCCATATCGTACATATTGCATTTTGCACTGCCTCTTAACACCTATTAATTGCTCTTAATTTCCTCATTAAGGGTTTGCCATTCTTATGCATTAACTATTCAAGTCTCACCACCTCTAACCTTTACACTACGTGCTTGTTTTTCTTTGTTTCCCTTAATACAGCCAGGTGGAGTCTGCACACTGATTCAAGCTTAAGATCCCTGTTCTTCCTAAGCCCCCATGATCACACCTTTCAGAACACAGTAGAATCTGTTGTCTGATGTTTTATATCTTTACAGGCCTGCATGTGGCAAAATTC
The DNA here is from genome assembly GCF_016835505.1 of Polypterus senegalus. Lineage (NCBI taxonomy): Eukaryota > Metazoa > Chordata > Cladistia > Polypteriformes > Polypteridae > Polypterus > Polypterus senegalus. The sequence goes on from NC_053161.1 coordinate 132,685,940, forward strand.
TGTCTACAAAATTGTATGTGGAATTTATTATAAGCACATTGTTTTGGAGTAGGATATGTTGTGTGCTGTAGACATTTAGAGTAAAAACCATTCAAACCATAAAATTCATCTAAATTTCAATACAAATTGGCTCATTCTAGGCAATTAAAGGAAAAGATAAAAAGTGCCAATAGTCAGTGTAGATTTGTTCAGCACAAATGATATAGAAAATATTTTAAAAACTATAAAGTTGTGTAAGATTGTTCATATTTCAGTATCTGATTTTGATTACCCTTGTTTTTATCAGACAAAAACAAAACCAGATGGTAAACCTTGTAGTGTAGAAAGGTTCCACTAACATTAAACTAATCTATCCAAACCCATTTAAGTGTACTGTTCTGCCTGACTGTGACACAAAACTAAACTCCATAGTAGCTCCATGCTTTATTAACTAAAACTAAAGCTGAAACTAATAGATATCAAAATAAAATACAAATATCCTTGTGAAATAAAAACTAAATTAAAACTAAAAATACACGATGAAGGAAAACTAAAACTAAACTGAATATCCAAGTAAGGATAGAAAGAACATAGAAGTAAAACCTAATATAAAAAGGCAAAACTATAATAACCTTGTTGCTAACCCAACCCCCCGCCATATCCATTTTAATTCCAGGCTGTAATGTGAAAAAACAGGACAAACACCAAGGGGAATGAATTCTTTCACAAGGCATTGTAACATTTGTGCTCACATTGCTGGTGACAGCTGCTCTTCAGTGCTGTGATAGTAGAAGTTGTTCTGGTAAAACAGCAATCACTTTACAACACCTCACAACCAACAAAATGGAAACGATATCAATGATATCATGATCAATTATATTAATCTTATTTTCCCTGAAAAATGCCTATTTGAGAACTCTGGAAATTCCAAAATCTTGAAAAACACCTGGCAAAACAATATTAAAACTTTTGAAGAACGCCAAACAAGCGCTGGAATCGATCATTTAAACTAAATAACTGATATGTGTTTGAGATGATATGTTGCTGTCCTCTGAATTCTCTGTCAGGGCCAATATGGACAGAATGCTAGTCAACCGAATATCACTATCATTCCCAAATAAGATCAATTTAGAATCCACAGTTAACTCTTTAAATACAAATGTCAGATTTATGAGTACCCCTAGAAACTGCAGATAGTCACCTAAAATCTCAACCAAATGATCAGACTAGAAATCAAACTGATATCCATGTAACTGAGGGGAAACACTAGAATCCATCATGTCGTCCATCTTTATAATATATATAATTATAAATGAAGGTGGGTCATGGGTATCAGTGTTGCTTCATATTGATTGGTATGTAATTTGACACCCATTTGGGGTGATTTGTGTGCATTGGGCATAAGCGTTTCGGGGTCTCCATCAAACACACAGTGTCAAGTCAATTGTCACAGGACCAGGCATCTTTGTCCATTAATCTCTACTGTGGTGATCCTGTGTTTTGTTGTATCAGACATTTTTGTGCACAGAGATAAGTTAATTGATAGCAATGGCCTGCCCTGGGAAAGAGTTTCATATTGTTGTTCCCTTTAGAAGGGATGGCCTGTATGGAAAAAGATGGTGGACAGAGCAGCTCCATAAGCACATCAGACGCAAAGGGATATATGGTTAGTGTGAAACTCGGACCACAAATATTGGAAGCATTAATAAGTAATTTGAGTTTAAGAGTGAGTACAGATCACTGCAAAAGACGTACAAGATGCATAGTATGAAGAAATAAAAGCTCAAAACAAGAAAAGAATATTTGAAGTAGTGAAAAATAGTAAAGACATACCTTCATTAGAGTCCTTGTGATCTTGAAAAGGTGAATTAATTTATTAGGATCATCTTGTGCCAGCTCATTATCTTCAAGCTATGTAATAAAATAATGATCTCAGAACATAACAAGTTCAAATTAACGAGCTCAAAACTTCCAGGTTCCATTTCTCATATACAGCCTACACAGTTTTCACATTTTATGGTTGAAAAATTTTGACTCAAAGTGGATTTTTTTAGGTCTCTTTTGACACTGATCAACCAAAATAGACTCTTTAATGTTAAACTGAAAGCAGAGCTTTGCAAAATGGTCTAAATTAATTACAAATATAAATAAGATATGTAAAAAGAAAACACAACACCTCTCCTAGTAAAGATCAGTTGCTGAACATTGCTGGTTTTAGGTTGTTACTGAAACAACATCAGAGTTGTTGTTCCCAGACAGTCATTCACTTTCATCAGTCAACCTTAAAGTGAGCTGCTTCTGGTATTATAAAGACATGTAGTAATATTTTCTGGCATTCCAAAGACAAATCTAACATAATATTCCATCATTTACTGTACATACTCCACCTTTGGTGACTGGAGCTGATCCAGGAAGCACAAAGCAGAAAATAACACTTAAATTCAACCTGAGCCATCTTAGAGATGCAAGTTAACTTAACCTGAGGGAGTGAGTGGAAAACTTACACAGACACAGGGAGAATGTGCAAACCTCATAACGACAAAATTGGGATCTGAACCAGGACTACGGATCTGTAAGACAGTAGCGCTAAGTACAAGCAGATTTCATTAGTTGGTGACTCTAAATTGGACCAGTGTGAATGAGTATGCTCTACAATGAGCTGGCACCCTGTCCAGGGCAATATTTCTGCTTCAAACCCGAAGCCAGCCCAAGGAATCTAACATATAAATGAGTAGGTGGGCTTTGTTTAGGTTTGCCTGAATGGAACGCCAAAACAGGATTCCTGGTAACACACATATCCTGGTTACACCACTGGCCTGTTATGGCCATCTTGTCAGGGAGGTTAAGCCAGAACATATTGTATGGGATAGGCCTCAAATGTTTAGGCAAAGCAAATCCAAAACAACACTGAACTGGTTTAAAAATCAGTGTATGGGCTGCAGGATTTTGTGTACTTAGTTTTAATTACAAATTCCTTTTGAAATACACCTTTTCATTTAGATCTATACTAGACATGGCACCTGTCGAAGACATGCAGTAGAATAGTTAAAAAATATTTGCTATCTCTTGCCCTGCATGAACTTTCAGGGCCTTTCCTTTGTTTTTTTTTTTTTTTTTTTGTGTGTGTGAATGTCAATTCACCGATGCTTTTCCTTTCAAGTGCCTTTCCTTAAAGACTTGTTTTCAAACTCTGATTATTTTCAAGACACCTTTCTCACCTCTATACGGATTTAGCCTTTCAGTCTTTGAAGGTGATTCTGTCAGTGTGCGTCTTACGCTTTTCCTAATATCTCATCACCAGCACTTTCCCTCTCTCTCTCTCTCGTGTGTTCCCATAAAGCCTGCTTCTCAAACTCTGTTAATATTTTTGAGCCACCTTTCTCACCTCCTGTCCGGTTTTATACTTGTTATCTTTGAAGGCGACTCTGTCAGTGTGCCTTCTGTGCCTTTACTCCTACATGTGCGTCTCACAGTTGCAGTTCCTCTTTTGATCTCGTCACCAAAGCCAAACTGACCAATCAGATTGCTCAGGGAGACTGGACACACAGACTTTAGGATTTTATTATACAGTAGATGCTTGTTAATGATGCCCTCAGCGATGTTCTATCTAGTATTATAGAATCATGTTTTATTTTTAATTTCCAAAAACTTTTAAAGCATTTTTTTTACCTGTCATTATCCTTTTACTGCAAATATTAGGATATTTTATTCAAAAGCAGATAGGGTTTTCTGGTCTTTCTAAAAATGTAGTCAGTTTTTGAAGTGGCTGCACACCTCCTCAATTCATTGGCATAATAGTAGCTTTTGCTAGATTTGCCTTTATATCAGGTAACTCCCAACTAGGGCTACAATAGGTCTTAAAAATGGTCTGAGAGAGCAATCTCCATGCAGAACAAAGTAGTCATTCATAAGCTCTGGAAACCTTTAACATTTATGTTAGATGTCTTGGGTTTTCGTAATTTCCACTCCCCATCTCAAATGCTTGTTTTCCTAATAGGCTTTTTCTTTTAGAGATATTCCCATTATTACTCTTACTCTTGAGTTTCAACTTCCCAAGCCAGCTATGGCCGAAAAAAGGTTCATATGAAGGTGACATCTTAAAAGGAATACAGACACTGGAAACATGTATGTAGTGAGTTCCATTAAATATCTGCCCTTGAACACTTGTTTTCCTCAATCATTAAATGCCAAGTATGTAACAGTGAGAATAATGGGAAATATTAGAACAATTTTATGACTTTCTAAATTGTTGAGCAGAGATCTGTACACTACCTTTGACAAAGATTCCAGCAGTTTGCTCGACAGCTCTTCTTGACCAGGTAGAAATTCTGGGTCAGTGTGCATTAGTTCATCCCAATCAAATTTAGGAGCCATTTTGATATTGGTTTTTGTGTAACCATACAAATGGTATATTCTGGTTCAGCCTGCAGTATTGGAAGAAAATTTAAAGAAAACATTTTATTTTTTAGTACATATAGTATGGACTCTGACTTAATTCCTTATTACTTGATTACTTGAAGCATAAAAACTCTCACCACATTACTCAACTTTTCTAGTGACTTATGATTCCAGAGTCACAATCGTACAGTGTGACATCCCCAGCAAGTCGGTCATAGAGCTTTGGGTCTAGCCATGACAAACTCAAACAGATTTGAGGGGAGGAGCTCCTGTGTGTGTGAAAACTGACAACCAATGAGCACTTATCTGGAAGTACAGTACATACAATGCATATATAACACCCCTTTAAATTATAGGGTGTGCGTTTAAATATCCAATGTTACTGTTATTTTCTCTGAAGCCCCTAATATATTTTGTTTGAGTAAAATAACACATAAACACACACAAGGACTTGTAATTCCCTGCAAACTTGTTAATAGGAGAAAAAAAACAATGTATATACTGTATACTATACTATTTACACAAAGCATTCAACAGATGTACACAAATGTTTATACAGTCATATGAAAAAGTTTGGAAACCCCTCTCAGCCTGCATAATAATTTACTCTGCTTCAACAAAAAAGTGAACAGTGCTATGTCTTTCATTTCCTAGGAACATCGGAGTACTGGGGTGTTTTCCGAACAAAGAGTTTTAGTGAAGCAGTATTTAGTTGTATGAAATGAAATCAAATGTTAAAAACTGGCTGTGCAAAAATGTGGGTCCCCTTGTAATTTTGCCGTTTTGAATGCATGTAACTGCTCAATACTGATTACTTGCAACACCAAATTGGTTGGATTAGCTTGTTAAGCCGTGAACTTCATAGACAGGTGTGTCCAATCATGAGAAAAGGTATTTAAGGTGGTCAGTTGCAAATTGTAATTCCCTTTGACTCTCCTCTGAAGAGTGACTGCATGGGATCCTCAAAGCAACTCTCAAAAGATCTGAAAACAAAGATTGCTCAGTATCATGGATTAGGGGAACACTACAAAAAGCTATCTCAGAGGTTTACACTGTCAGTTTCAACAGTAAGGAATGAAATCAGAAAATGGAAGGCCACAGGCACAGTTGCTGTTAAACCCAGGTCTGGCAGGCCAAGAAAAATACAGGAGTGGCATATGCACAGGATTATGAGAATGGTTACAGACAACCCACAGATCACCTCCAAAGACCTGCAAGAACATCTTGCTGCAGATGGTGTATCTGTACATCATTCTACAATTCAGTGCAATTTGCACAAACAACATCTGTATGGCAGGGTGAGGAGAAAGAAGCCCTTTCTGTACTCACGCCACAAACAGAGTTGCTTGTTGTATACAAATGCACATTTGGACAAGCCAGATTCATTTTGGAACAAAGTGCTTTGGACTGATGAGACAAAAATGTAGTTATTTGGTCATAACAAAAAGCACTTTGCATGGTGGAAGAAGAACATCGCATTCCAAGAAAAACACCTGCTACATGCTGTGGGGCTGTGTGGCTGTTCAGGGACTGGGGCCCTTGTTAAAGTCAAGGGTCAGATAAATTCAGCCCAATATAAACAAATTCTTCAGGATAATGTTCAAGCATCAGTCACAAAGTTGAAGTTACGCAGGGGTTGGATATTCCAACAACACAATGACCCAAAACACAGTTCGAAATCTACAAAGGCATTCATGTAGAGGGAGAAGTACAATGTTCTGGAATGGCCGTCACAGTCCCCTGACTTGAATATCATCAAAAACCTATGGGATGGTTTGAAGCAGGCTGTCCATGATCGGCAGCCATCAAATTTAGCTGAACTGGAGAGATTTTGTATGAAAGAACGGTCAAAAATACCTCCATCCAGAATCCAGACACTCGTCAAAGGCTATAGGAGGCGTCTAGAGGCTGTTATATTTGTAAAAGGAGGCTCAACTAAGTATTGATGTAATATCTCTGTCACTACTGAAATACTACTGTTTCCATAAGGCATGTCATATATTAAAAGAAAGTTGCTACTTTGAAAGCTCAGCCAATGATAATCAAAAATCCAAAGAATTAAGAGGGGTTCCCAAACTTTTTCATATGACTGTAAAGCCCAAATTTTAAACAAATGGTGTCTAAAAAATTGTTTCTCTTTCAATATCACTCCAGATAATTAAAAAAGCAAACTGCAGGATCAAAATAAAAGTCACTTTTAGTGTTCCACTTCTCTCTCCGTGCTTAAGATTATTATAACATGTCCATTTATATATATATATATATATTTATCACTGTATCAACAAAGAAACAAAAAATATCTTCAAAATCTGGTTTGTTAAAATCCTGCTTATCTATGTCTTTTTTTTATTGCAAACTATATTTTGGTCTCTCTGCTGTGTATTCACTCCTAGTTTACTAGATTCATATGCATATATACAACTGATTTCTATATATTTACTTTAGTTCAGTTCCTGCTAGTTACACATAAAATGTACAAAAATAAAGAAGAGCCAAAGGAAATCTACAAGAAAACGAAGAACAAAGAAGAGCACTCAAGAAATGAAGGAAGATGGGTGGTCAGGACCGTGCAAGCAGACTAAAGGCTTGTGGAACATTGTAACCAACATTAATGTCCATTTGGCGTCTTCTCTTTGTAATACCACAACAAAGTGAAGAAAGGAGCAAGATTATCCACTTTAATTGGCTGCCAAAATATATGAACCTTCCTCTTATTTTGGACTGCAATAAGAAACCTTAAACTGTGGTGTGAGTCTTATATTTCATAGCAATTCTTTGTCATGATATCTGACATCATCTACAGTGCAAAATCCAATGTCTGCAGTCATTAAGTGTGACATACTCTCCAAGCTGGAGATATTTGGAGAGAAGATGTTTGGGGAAGCATGGCTAAAAGGTGTAGTGAAATTGTCAGAAGGAGTACATCACGTACAGTACAACTCTTGAATTTGTTGTGCTTTTCTGTGGCATTTTATTTGCTCCTTGCCACATCTTGCCTCACAGCCACACATACCAAGTTCACAAAATGTGATTTTTAAGTGTGTTCACTGTCACAAAAATGCCTGCCAGATGGCACATTGCTTTTGTTAAAAATGTAGTACATTACAATGCATGGGTTTAAGGTGAAGCCTCTTTATCATTTTTCCGGTTAAGAGGTTGAATTTTCCCCCCTGATACTACAGAATCATATTCCTACCAGTACTTTTTAGGATTTTCTTGTGTTACAATTATGTATTACTTTATCTAGGGATATACTGTCACATCTTTCAGGTTTTGTTCTTGCTCTGGTCCCTATTCTGAACAAATATGCATACATACTTCTGTCATTTGGGAATATGTATGGAGAATGGCTTCAGAGATGAATTTAATGCCGAGGTATTCGGAACATTAGTTAAATCTAAATTACATCAGAACCAAAATATGCATGCAGGTATCAATTTGTATGTTTCTATACCATTGTAATAACAAATTAAAGTCCCCAAAAATGCACAGAAAGTACTGGGATTGTTATGAGGCTCTATATTTTTCATTTCATCTGGTAAAAAGTGAGAAGCCATCTCCGGACAGGTCGCCAGTCTAAAACAACAGACAAATCTAAACTCACGCCAGACCAACTAACTGCTTTACATAAACAGGCATCAAATTACTGTGTTATATTTGCCCCAATTCAACAAGTGACGCAACTCTACTTAAACAATAATCCATCTATCCATTTTTCAATTAGGAGAGATATACCCAATTAAATTAAAAGTATCTCGCAGAATTTAGTTAAACTTCCATCTTGATTTGCCACAGTACTTGGCATTTTTCATGTAAACCGTCTTATACAGTAGATGTATTGGATGTGTTGGCTACATCAATCAGAAAACCACAACACTTTTGAAATGTTCTAAACGCGAAATGAAATGATTTTCAATCACATTTGCAAGCTTCGAGTATTGTGCCCTCGTGTTGTGGGTGCTGCAGCTTAGCAGTCAGTGCAGTGACCAGGGTAGGCAGCAGACTCTTACTTGGATTCAGTGAAAATGTGAAATGGCTCTGAATGCGCCTCTGTGTTAAGGACCTCCACATTTACTGAAGAGGACTGTGTGATCCCATAGCCTAAACGGAGAAGTGATTCACTTTGGTTTGGAGAGTCCATAAAAACAATTCACAAGACGCCAGTTTTTGAAAGCTTCTGTGATTTGTTACACAACAAAGACTAATTTGTAAGCTAGAAGCCATTGGTGCTTGAAGGAGATATGAAGTTGAAGTTGGTCAATAGTCAGTATGTATAAATGCATTACGCATAACGGGTATTCACCCCCTTATGTGATCAATTATTTTGTGCTCAAAATTAGTAATAAATTTAGCCCACTTTGAAGAGAGCCTTTTTAATTTTGACATCTAAGAGTCTTTTTCTGCTGATCAGAGTCCAGAAAGCCAAATGAAATTCACTGTGATTTAATGTTGTATAGTAATAAAATGTGAGTTTTTTATAGGCTTCTTGAAATCAGTTCCTCCTGTACCAGAGAGCCAGTAGAGTGAAGGTGGCTAGGTGGCCAAACTGAGCCAGAAAGACTGGCCTACTGACAACATGGTTATTCCGTCAAGGAATCTGGGTAACTGTTCTCCTCTTCTGTGTTATTGACAAGTCATACTGTATATTCTTTAATAACCTCTTGGGCACAGCCATCAGCAGTGTGTCTGTCTGCAGAGAGAGCGTCGACCTTGTCGAGAGGTTTACTTATCTTGGCAGTGACATTTGTGTCTCTGGTGACTCTTTATATGAAGTCAGTAGATGGAATGGGAGAGCATGGGGGGTCATGAGGTCGCTGGAAAGGGGTGTGTGGCGCTCCCAATATTTATGCAAAAAGACATAGGTCCAAGTCTTTAGAGTCCTGGTGCTTCCTGTCTTGCTATATGGTTGCGAGACATGGACGCTATCCAGTGACCTGAGACGAAGACTGGACTCCTTTGATACTGTGTCTCTCCAGAAAATACTTGGGTACTGTTGGTTTGACTTTGTGTCAAATGATCGGTTGCTCATTGAGTCCCAAATGAGGCACATTACCCGCATTGTGAGGGAGCGTCAGTTACGGCACGTTTCCCCAAGGGCGATCCGGCTCATAAGATCGTCACTGTTGGGGACCCGAGTGGCTGGACCAGGCCAAGGGGTCACCCGCGTAACACCTGGCTGCAGCAGATAGAAGGTCATTTCCGAAGGGTGGGACTGGACCGCATGTCTGCCTGGGGGATTGTCAACAGGGATCCTGAGTTGTTTTGTCGTGTAGTGGGTGCAGCAACGCACTGTAGCACTGCTTGCTCCCCAACTTGACTTGACTGTTAGCTTAATTTGGTTGTTATTTACTTCAGAATGGTTTCTTAAATTGATCCTTTGGGTCTGGTTGAGATGTTTTTATGAAAGTACATTCAAATTGGTAGTGGCATGTTTAAAGATGTAAATGTACACAGTTTTGTATTTTTCCTGTGTGGTATAAGGGCCAGTTTTTAAATAAATAATCACAGCACTAGAGGCGGCTTCGTGAGGGGGCATAGTGGTTGTAGCAAGCGGTGCGGGCGTTTCTCACCGAGTGCAGAGGTGAAGTACTGCCCACATCCGTGATTGTTCCTGTGGCTAATTTGCTGCAGCAGGTATGGCTCCTCGCTAAATAAAAAGAAGTGCGAGTCGGATAAGGGGGAGAAAAAAAAAACGAGAGAAAAAAAGAATGAAAAGGATGGAGGTTACAGGGAGCAAGAGAGCGAGCAAGTTGGTGCAGCAGGAAGCAGGCGAGCAAACGCTCACAGGCAGCTGAAGGCAGCCTGGGTGATTGGCCAACAGTTGTGGTCGCTCCCGCAGAGTTTGTTTTGCAGGGCAGGAGTGACCGGAAGGTGCAGTACTCTAGTAGCGGGGGTCGGATCTTGGGACGTCGTGTCCCCAACGTGAGAGCCTTGGCCGTTAGGGGATTCCCAAGTCACTGTCAGGGGTAGCCGACCGGAGCCAAGGATCGGGAAGGTGACTGACAGTAGCAGTAGTAGCAGAAGCAGGTATAAAGAAGGTCAGCTGTAGAGTGAGCGTCTCACTTGTTGCGGGGCCCAGATGGGTGAAGCAGGAGAGACGCTGGAGTGAAAGACACCGGGCTTGTTATCGATTTTAAATACTGTTTCCTGATGAAAGTTTTAACCTCGTTGTTTTAAGAAGAGTTTCTATTTATTTTTTTATTTAAGGATTATTTATTTATTGAACTTTGAAAAGCACTGCACTTGTTGAACACTTTGTTTTTGATTGTCTCTTTAATAAAAGCACTTCTGCACTTTTTGTACCATCCCCTTGCTCGATTGTTATTGCCTCCACTGACTAGCTCATCGGTGACATTACCGACGGTGTAGGGTTCAAGGGCTCCCAAACAGCAATGGGAGCATGGAGCAGAACCCACATCTTCACATCCTGGTACTGTTTACTTTTTGGATTAATTTGTGTATCAGTAAAGAATGCCCAGACTACTCTTGATTACTGTTATATTATGGTTTGCAAAATAATAATATAATTTTCCCTTAATGTTCGCTCATAGGATGCAAGACACAGATGGTGGTTGCTGGACACCCATAGGAATGAAAAATCATAAAAGACATCCCCTTAATATCTTTTTGGTTTCTACTAGACAACAATGAGATTAGAAAGAAGTAAAACGATGACATTTTCTTTTGACTGCCATGGTGCTGCTGCTGTAATGAGACCAGGGCTCACGTCTCTGGCCCTTCCTGCGAGGAGTTTGCATGTTCTCCCCTTGTCTGTGTGGGTTTCCTCCCACAGTCCAAAGACGTGCAGGTTAGGTGTATTGGCGATGCTATATTGGCCCTGGTGTGTAGCTGGACTGTGTCTATGTTTGCCCTGCGATGGACTGGTGCCCTGTCCAGGGTTTGTTCCTGCCTTGCTCCCTATGCTAGCTGGTATAGGCTCCCTGTTCAAGACTAAGTGGGTTAGAAAATGACTGACTGACATTTTCTTTTGTCTCACAATCCTTTTGAGGTCTCGGTAAAGTCACACAATGAATGGACTCACATTTTCCAAACATTGTGTTGATATTTTTACGCTGTTTGAAAGTATTTGCATTGTATGCTCAGTAATATATGCTGAAATGTATGGATGGTTGTTTGTGATACTAAAACACTTTACTGTAGCCCTTGCTTCTGAAAAAGTCTATTAGTTGCTGTCAGTTCTATATAGTTGTGCTCCAGTTAGATCATACAATATTCTAAAAGAAAAGGCAGGCAGTGTGGCATAGTGGTCAAGGACTTTGGTCATCAGACCTGAGGTTGTGGGTTCAAGTCCTGCTACTGACACTGTGTGACCACAAGAAAGTCACTTCACCTGCCTGTGCTCCAATTGGAAATGTAACTGATTGTGTGAGAAACATTGGAAGTTGCCTTGGATAAAGGTGTCAGTCCAATAATTGAAAGAGTTGAAAACAAAATGTAACATGCATTTCATTCCTAATTTTGACTTCTTTTAACTCAGTTGTGACTCATGTCTCTTTTCTGTCAAAATCATTTTTCTCCCAAGGAGATAAAGTTGATTCTTAAATGAAAGATAAATAACAATCTCTTTTAAATCTCGTGAGCCATCAAAGATCAACCTCTAAGCAGTAACTTATTCCAATGGGAAAAAACCAAAGCACTTACATTCAATTCCATATCCAATATTGTTAAGAGAGAAGATAACATTGAAGTGAAATCATTACCCCAGCCATTTACACTGTACCCCCCCACCCCTCCTTAGCATAATGGTATAATTCAGATACGCCATGTCTTCCAGGCAGACATAAATACTGAAGGTGTATTCATCCATCCATCCATCCATCCATCCATCATCCAACTCGCTATATCCTAACTACAGGGTCAAGGGGGTCTACTGGAGCCAATCCCAGCCAACACAGGTCTAACCAGGATATTCTAGCTGAGGTGCTCAACAGTCTTTATAGGGCTGAAATATCCTTTCATATGGGATCTTAACATATACCTTAATAAAAAAAGAAAAGTTATTTTAACAAAATAAATATCTATATAACTCATAAATTCACTGTTTTTCATTTTGAAAACGGCTTCTGTAAAAAAAAAAAAAATAATAATTCTCCCCCTAGGGACAAATAAAGTTCTAATAATAATTAAATAAGATATTTACAAATTAGAATTGAGCTTTAATTACCTCAAAGATTAGGTGGCAAGCCTGATTATTATTCACTGAAAATGAATTTATTCATCAAACATACTGTTATTTTGTAATATAAAAGAAGACACTTGACCATAAACTGTACTCACCTCGCTTAGCCTTACCAGCACTGAGACCAAACCAAGAATGTTAAGGAGGGTGTACTGCAATTCCTGGAAAATTTCATTTTAAGGGGTGTCAGACTATCCATTAACCTGCAACAAAATAATAGCAACCTATTATTAGAATACTTAAATAGAGTCTCAAATACTAATAGTTATGTGCATTTAAGATAATGTTGATATTATCTTGTGTATATGATCAACTGTTAAATAAGTGTTGATGCTTGAAATGGTACACCCCAACCTGTAACTATAATGGGCTCTTCTGTCAGGCAACTCATTTCCCTTCTTTGTATTTCCTATACATTCATGTTGTAGGCAGATGGAAAAAAAAAAAAACTGACATGAGATCCATATAGGAAGCAAAATGGAAAAAAATTAACCTTGCAGGTCTGAAAATACTACCTGTGGTACTGCTTCATTTTACAAACATTTCAGAACAATTTTTTCCAGGGTAGGGCTTCTCAACTTATGGATGACCACAGTTTCACTGTGAGTAAATAATATCTCTGTTCATTTGAAATTCATGCATTTCCAGTTTCTGTAGTGTATGAGTCCGAAATAGTTTTTTAGTTGTAGGATAAATACAACAGGCATGTTTAAAAGTGCCAATAAAACTAAGATATGCATATTTAAAATATCTCTGGATAGGAACAATAAATATCCCTTAAAGATAGGGTGAGAAGCTCGGTCATCCGGGAGGAGGTCAGAGTAGAGCCACTCTTCCTTGGCATCGAGAGGAGTCAGATGAGGTGGCATCTGATCAAGATGCCTCCTGGACGCCTTCCTGGTGAGGTGTTCTGGGCATGTCTAACCGGGACAAGGCCCCATGGAAGACCCGGTACACGCTGGAGGGACTATGTCTCTCGGCTGGCCTGGGAACGCCTTGGGATTCCCCCAGAGGAGCTAGAAGTGGTGGCCGGGGAGAGGAAAGTCTGGGCATCTCTGCTCAAGCTGCTGGCCCCGTGACCCGATCTCAGATAAGTGGAAGAGATGGATGGATGAGGAACAATAAGTGCATAATTCTCACAGATGGTGCATAGTCCAGATTTTTTAACCCAGATTTGTAGCTCTGTGTTAAAGTGTCATTCTATAGCCTAATATTTTTTTCGGTTTAACACAAGTTCAGCCCCAAAATGTATGATCTAGTTAAGAAAGCATCACTAATGACTATACTAGGGTAGACAACCCTGGTCCAGGAGATTTGTCACCCATGCAAGTTTTCTTCTAACCAATTTCCTCATTTTAAAGTGTACATTTCTGTTGACTGTACACCTCCTGGGTGGACTTATCCAGTGGTGATGACCTTAAAAAAAGTTCTTTTACTGTTGTTCAAATTAGATTTGATTTCTCACATTGGCTCCAGCAGACCCCCGTGACCCTGTAGTTAGGATATAGCGGGTTGGATAATGAATGGATGGATGGATGGATTTCTCACATACAATTATACACATAGTGCAAATTGAAGTGGAATACTTTGTTACAGAAGTTAAAGAAAAAGAAAAATTGATGTAAAAAACACACAAAAAACGTTTAGGTTGAATAAGAGATTTACTGCTGTCGACCCCAGTCTTATGGTGAAAGTAAGTCATGCTCAGATCTGCTCTGTTGTACTACAGGTTTATATGTGAAGATGTTGATATTCGAATAGAGCTGGTTTAGCATGCTGATTGCCAATGGCTCCCTAGTTAAGGCGCCAGTATTCTAGGGCCAGAATGATTAATTCATTGGAAAGAATATTAGTACAAAGTAAATCATTTTTGTTCCTGATTTGTTAAATGTTAATCAGGATGATGTAACTTATCTGCCTAGGCAATTGGAAGCATGCACTGATAAAGCAAATTGCTGCACCCACCACATGGCAAACCATCTCAGGATCCCAAATTAGGACCCAATCACAGCCGTGCAACAGGTGACAACCCAGCACCACCCTATTTTAAAAGGAATCGAACAGTGTGAGGTTTTTTCTGCAAGTCTGAGGACCTGCTTGCAGGGCTGGATGCAGACTCTGACATGGATGAATTCAGTCAAGTGACTGAATAACACATTTTAGTTTAGATTGTGATGTAGTTGCATTTTTACCATTATTCACTCCAACAGATACTTGCCATGGACCTTCACAGCTCCTCTCCACTGAGGAGGTTTTGCTTTTGTTTATTATACGTCAGTGATAACGCCTGGTTACACTATTGGTAAGATTTGGGTTTGAAAATGGTTGTCTGACTCAAATCAAGTAAACCACGTGACAAAAACCTGCAATCCAATTGGCTGTCCAGCAGAGCTACTGAATCAAGGAGCTGCAGAGGTCTGCTGCTGGATCCATCTCACTCATATGCTCATTTCCAATTCCCTACCTGTCTTTTCTATTCCATCTAATCATATCAGGTCATAACCAGCTATTTATTTCAGATAAGCTGCTTCTGCTATAAGGTGCAACAGTAATACATGTGATAGATAGATGGATGGATGGATACTTTATTCATCCCCTCAGGGAAATTCAATAAGAAAAACTTTTAATAAGAACTGAATGGCCATTTAGGCAGTCCTTAAAGTGGAAATAGCTGGCAGTACTCTTGTTTGAAGTGTATCAGACCGCAAGGTGGCGGTACACGCTGGTAAGCCCACTTCAAGCCCTGGTTATAGGCATCCATCCATCCATGAGGACAGGATAGAGGGGCAGCTGCAAGCAAAAGTTGAAAGATCGCTGGACAGAATGTCAGTCCACCACCAGGTTCAGATCAATTTAGCAACGGCAATTCAACTAAGTTTAATCAAGTTGAACTTTGTTTATTATCATATTCTCACCAAGTGCGACTCATCTACGAGGCTGAAATTAGCTACTTATTTGAATCTTCACTGTTTCCATCAGATGAGCTACTTCTGCTATAAGGTGTAGCAGTAATAAATGTGATAGAAGATGATTCTTGCTCTTTAAGATATGGAAAATAACAACACAAAACATAATGGGTGAGAGGTCAGCGCCATTTAGTAAAAATATAATCCTACTCGGCAAACAAACTGAGATTGGGCCAGTGTAGGCCCAGTTTGGGCAACACTATTGGCCATATATGGGCAGTCAACAATGGCTTAATTGGGATTTGCACATTATGGCAATATTGGCCTCAAAACACTGGTCTAGTGTGGGTAAACAGTCAGGGAGCACAGATTTCATCACAAACTTGAAAGAAATTCATACCTTACTGGTCCATTCATCCATGTTCTATTCCTGCTTATTCAGGGTTGGGTTGTGAGATAGCTGGTAAGCTCAGCAAGTAATGGGCCATAAGAACTTCGGGCCAGCACAATACACTCACACACACTCTAGAACCAGTTTAGCAATACCAGTCTACCTAACCTGCAGGTCTTTGGACTGTGGGAGGAAACCTACTTGGACATGGGAAGAACATACAAACTCCATGCAGGGAGGACCTGGGACGTGAACCTCAGTCTGCTTGTTGTGAGGCAGCAGTGCTACCACTGTGCTATCCCCTCTCAATGGTCCCAATCCTTGAAACGTTTTTAGTGTTGTTTTTTATCAATTAAATTAGGCGTTATTTTGAAGATTTACAGGTCAGGTCAGGATGGGGAGCATGCACTAGTACAGCACATTGCTGCACACACCATACAACAAAACAGCTCAGGATCCTGGTTGGCATTCTCCCAGGCAGACACCAAGTCCCACCCTCTGGAAATCACCACCTATCTGCCACAGCCAGGTGGTACGTGGGTGTCCCCTTGGCCTGGTTCAGCCACTTGGGTCCTCACAAATGTGGATCCTGTGAGCCAGATCACCTTTGGGGAATTGTGCCACATGGCCGTACTGCCATAACTGAAATTCCTTCACAGTGCAGGTAATGTGCCTCATTTGGGACTCCATGAGCAACCACTCATTCGACACAAAGTCATACCAGCGGTACCCAAGGATTCTCTGAAGAGACACAGTACTGGTGGGGTCCAGTCTTCGTCTCAGGTCACTGGATAGCATCCATGTCTCACAACCACATAGCAAGACAGGAAGCACCAGGACTCTATGAAGACTTGGACCTTCATCCTTTTGCATAGATATCGGAAGCGGCACACACCACTTTCCAGCAACCTCATGACCCCCCATAATCTCCCATAGGAAGAGTCACCAGAGACATGAATGTCGCTGCCAAGGTATGTAAACCTTTCGACAAGGTTGACACTATCACCACAGACAGATACACTGCTGATGGCTGTGCGTAAGAGGTCATTAAAGGCCTGGATCTTGGTTTTTATCCAGGACACTTGCTAGCCAAGACACTCAGACCCTGATTGCTCAGTCTCTTGATAGCCCAGATCCAAGCCTCCATTGACTCCACAAAGATCACAGCATTGTCAGCAAAATCAAGGTCAGTGAATTTTTCTTCACCTCCAGATGCCCCACAGTCAATGTATGCCACGGCCCTTCCCAACACTCAGTCCATGCAAACATTGAACACAGTAGGAGCAAGACCAAACCCCTGACGAAACCCAGAATCAACTGGGGAAAAACGCAGAGATTATGCCTCTACCCTGCACAGCCCTCACAGTACCAGTGTACAGTCCAGAAATTATATCTAGCAACCTTGACGGGATCAAGCAAAGTCTCAGGATGTCCCACAGGGCAGCTTGATCAATTGAGTTGAATGCTTTACGAACATTGACAAAGGCTGCAAAGAAACTCTGACGATATTTGCGTTTGCACTCCATGAGAACCCTCTGTGCCAGGATGCGGTTAATAGTAGACTTCTTTGGCGTAAACACAGACTGCTCTTGTTGCTGGTGACTGAGTAAGTGATCACAGATCCTATTGAGGATGACCATGGCAAGGACCTTACCCCATACCGTGAGCAGTGTTATACCCCGTAGTTGCCGCAATCCAGGGAATCACCCTTCCCTTTCCAGATAGGGACAAGTCCTGTTTTTCAGTCAGTTGGGATGACGCCTGTCTCCCAAATGGAAGCAAAGATTGCTTACAATGCCAGGACAGCCTTACCACCAGCCTGGATAAGTCTAGGGGTGAACTTGCCATGAATGTCTATATGTAATCTGCAACAAATCTTAGGTAGGTGGTACATGTCAAAGTAACATCCACATGAATGCCAGGGCCTCAGTGCATTCAGCTGTTACTGTATCTCTTCTTGAAGTAAATGATGCACACAGGAGCTGCCAGTCCACATGACTGAAAAAAAAACCATGACACATCAGAACAGGCCACCTTCTTTCATTGCTCCATGGTCTTGTTCTGATGTTCACGTGCCTATTGTTGGTGATTTTAGTGGTGGACAAGGGTCAGCATGGGCACTCTGACCAGTCTCCTGCTATGCAACCCTGTATGAAAAGTATTCCTGAATGAAGGATTGCACTTAAAATGACAAGTGTACCAAGAATGGACTGCAGGTCTGCTTTGGTACATAGTCAATGCTAAGGACACTTTCAAAGTGATGTATTAAAAAAAAAAAAAAAATAGATCATTAATAGATCATACACATAAAATCATACTGGGAGTAACACTTTATTTATTTATTTATTTATTTTAATTTTTATTTATTAATTTTATTACAATCAATACATAGCAATCAAGTTTTTACAAAAAAAAAGAATTATGCTAAGAACAGATCGATCCCCACCCTTGAGAGAGAGAGCAAGCCAAACGGTGTAAAATTTAAGGCTTGTAAAAATACCTAAATTAACAAATTCTCTGTGCTTTATAAACTTATTTTAAAATATTACTGATTAGATCCTGCCATGTTTTGAAAAAGTCTGTACAGATCCTCTAACTGAGTATTTGATTTTTCCAATTTTAAATAATATAACACATCAGTTTCCCACTGACTTAAAGAGGAGAGTTTGGGTTCTTCCAGTTTATCAGAATAAGTCTGCGTGCCAACAGTGTAGTGAATGCAATCACAATTTGTTTGTCTTTCTCCACTTTAAGACCCTCTGGAAGAACCCCAAACACAGCTGTTAATGGGTTAGGAGGGATTGTGAGTCCAAGACTGTCTGAGAGGTAATTAAAAATTTTTGTCCAGAATAATGTTAATTTGGTGCAGGCCCAGAACATGTGACCTAGTGAGGCTGGGGCTTGGTTGCAACGTTCGCAGGTTGGATCATGCCCTGGAAACATTTTGGAGAGTTTTAGTCGAGACAGATGTGCTCGATATATAATTTTGAGTTGTATAATTGTATGCTTTGCATATGGAGCTTGAGTGAATTCTCTGCATTGCTACTTTCCACTCCTTTTCTGATATATTAATTGAGAGGTCATTTTCCCAGTGTCCTCTTGGATCTTTGAAAGGAAGGGATTGTAAAATGATTTTATATATTGTAGAGATGGAGTCTAACTCCTTGAAATTGAGCAATATTTTTCCAGCGTGGATGAGGGTGCAAGATGAGGAAAATCTGGAAGGTTCTGTTTAACAAAGTTCCTGATTTGAAGATAGTGAAAGAAATTTGTAGCTGGAATGTTAAATTTGGAATGTAATTGTTCATAGGATGCAAAGACGTTGTCTATATAAAGATCTCTAAGCAAGTTAATTCCAAATTTTTCCAGATATTAAAACTGCATATGTTTGTGAAGGTTGAAAGAGGTGGTTCTTTTGCAGGGTGCCACAGAAAGAAGCTTCTCCGTCTTAAAATGCTTTCTACATTGGTTCCAGATTCTAAGTGAGTGGAGCACAATTGGGTTATTAGTGTATTGCCGATAGCGTGTGTTTATTGGAGCACAGAGCAAGGAATACAAAGAAGTACTGCAGGATTTTACTTCTATTGCGGTCCATGCCTGTGTATGTTCTTCTATTTGTGTCCAGGTTCTTATCGACTGTATATTTGCGCCCAGTAATAAAACTGGAAGTTAGGTAGAGCCATGCCGCCTTCTGCCTTTTGTCTTTGTAGGGTCGCTCTTTTGATGCGTGGATGTTTAGAATTCCAAATAAATGAGGTTATTGTTGAATCTAATTGCTTAAAGAACGATTTATTAATGTATATTGGTATGTTTTGAAATAAAAAGGAGCTTAGGAAGAATATTCATCTTAACAGTGTTAATTCTTCCAGCTAGTGTGAGATGAAGGGTTGACCATCTATGCAAGTCTTGTTTAATTTTTTCCATGCAGACACGAAATTTTGTTGATAAGAGCTTTATGTTTACTTGTGATGTTTACCCCGAGGTATTTAAACTGTTCTGCAATGATAAAAGGTAGGGTGTCTAATCTAATATTATATGCTTGAGAATTCACGGGAAGAGTACACTTTTATTCAGATTAATTCTGAGACCAGAGAGCTTTTGAAATTCTGTGAGTGCTGCTAAGACTGCAGGCACAGAATTTTCTGGGTCCGATATATACAGTACCATGTCATCTGCATATAATGAGATTTTCTGTTCCAGTCCTTCTCTGCTAATCCCCTTTATCTGATCAGTATTTCGACAATGTATTGCCAGTGGTTCAATGGCAATTGCAAACAGCAGTGGTGACAAAGGGCATCCTTGTCTTGTGCCACGTTCTAGTTTAAAGTAGTCTGAGCAAATGTTATTGATGCAAACTGAAGCTTCTGGGTTAGTATACAGTAATTTAATCCATGCACAAATGTTGGGCCAAACCCAAACTTCTCCAAAATAGTAAAAGGTATTTCCATTCAATCATGTCGAATGCTTTTTCTGCATCCAATGATAATAATATTTCTGGGGTGTTTGATTTAGTTGGTGAGTATATTACATTAAACAGGCGTCGAAGATTTGAAGATAAGTGTCGGCCCCTAATAAATCCAGTTTGGTCTTGTGATATTACTGAGGGAGCACTTTCTCCATCCTTCTAGCTATGATTTTAGAGAGTATTTTAACGTCGTTATTCAGAAGTGAAATTGGTCTGTATGATGCACATTGTAATAAGTCCTTATTTTGTTTTGGAAAGACAGTGATTAGTGCTTGGCGAAAGGTTTGTGGAAGAGATTGGTTATCTCTGGCTTCTGTAAATGTTGCTAATAGGAGGGAGCTAGCTGAGCGGAGAATTTCTTGTAAAACTCTGCAGGGTAGCCGTCAGGGCCTGCTGCTTTTCCACCTTGGAGTGACTTTATAGCATCCAGTAATTCTGATAATGACAGAGGTTTATCGAGTTCCTCCACACTAAAAGCGTCAATTTGTGGTATCTGTAATGTATCCAGAAATGCATTAGATTGTATATTGTCTTCTTTAAACTCAGTAGTATATAGGGATTTATAGTAGTCTCTAAAAGTGTACATTATATTTTTGTGTTCGATGATTTTATCTCCGTTAGTGTTAGTGATTACGAGATTGCGTTGCACATCTTGCTTGTGAATTTGTTGCTAAAAGCTTATTAGCTTTCTCTCCATGTTCATAATAATGATGTCTGGATTTGTAAATTAGTTGTTCAGTTTCTTTAGTTGTCAAGAGGTTTAATTCTGAATGTAGAGCCTGCCTCCTCTTATGTAGATTCTCGCTTGGTAGTCTGGCATGTTCTTCATCTATTTTAGTAATTTCGCTTTTTATCTCTGCTACTTTCTTGCTTCGGATTTATTTCTGTGGGAAAGATATGAGATAATCTGTCCTCTTAAGAAGGCCTTAAGAGTTTCCCAGAGTATTCCTGCAGAGATCTCAGGGGATGTATTTGTCTCTAGAAAGAATTCATTTGTTTGGATATAAATTCAGTACAATTCTCGTCAGCTAATAGAAGCGGATTGAGGCCATCTCTGGGGTGAGTGTATGGGGCTTAGTAATTTCAGCTCCAAGATCATGGAGCATGGTCTGAAATAACAATAGCATCGTATTTACAAGATTTAATCTTAGGCAAGAAGTTATTATCTATAAAGAAGTAATCAATCCTTGAGTAGCAATGATGTACTGGTGAGTAGAAAGAATATGTTCTTGAATTTGGGTTTAAAACCTCCAGGGATCTGATAAGTTGTGATCAGTTATAAACTTTGTAATTATCTTTGCGGTGTTAGTTGCGTTCCCCTGTGGAGGAAGTCTTATCTAAAAGTGGATTTAGAACACAATTAAAGTCCCCAGCCATTATAAGTTTATGAGTGTTCAGATTGGGAATGGATGCAAATAAATTTTGTATAAATTCCTTATCATCAACATTAGGTGCATAAACATTTATCAAAATCATTTTACAGTTAGATAAGTCTCCCATGACCATCACATATCTCCCTTCAGGATCCAATACTACATCTGATGCTACAAATGGTACTGTTCTATGTATGAGAATTCCCACCCTCTAGTTTTCTTTGTAAAACTAGAATGGAACATTTGGCCAGTCCAGTCTTTTGCAGCGGAACTGATCCTTACTTAGTAAGTGGGTTTCCTGTAAAAATACTATTTTAGCATTTAGACCTGTTAGGTGAGAAAGTACTTTCTTTCTCTTTAATTCGTGATTCAGGCCTTTAACATTCCAGCTTACGAAGTTAACTGTCCCATCATGGAGACACTGATTCTGAGTTTTTGATGTCATTTTATAGTCTTAACTGGAAGTGAAATAGTTTAGGTCTTAATTTCCTATTCCCCAAGAGTTGTTGCCATGCAGCTTATTATTACGTTGATAGTTGTAATTATAAAGATTGAGATGATAGATTAGGTATAGATCAAGCCTGCTCTCTTTCTCTTCCCCTTAACCCCCACCCTCCTTTTTGCCTCCCCAGGTGAGGCTAAAACCCACTTCACGCAGTCCCAGTCCTCTGACATACCCAGAGACAGAGCACGTCCAAAGCACATCAAGCCCCCATGCAGTGGCGCTTTAAGGTTAAAAGATAGAGATATCTGTTACCAATATAGTCTTTAAAAGAGGAAAAAGAAAAAAAGAAAAGAATTTTGCACTTAATATATATATATATATCTTCAGCAATTTTAGTGCATTAAGATGATACCCCAGATAATAAACCCAGGTGATGGTGTTAAAGATGTGTCCAAAACAAGCATAACAAGTCTTAATGCAGTAATAGCAATAACAGTAAACCAAGGGTATGATATTGAACAGTCTCATTTAGGGTACACATGAAATAATTAGAAAAGAAAAAGAGGAGGAAAACGTAATTAAGCACAATAAAAACATAAACATTTAGCGCCCTAGTAATACTAAGTAATAATAAGTAATAAGTAATAATAATAAGTAAGTAATAATAAGAATATGAGAATATATGCTGATAAAAAACCCGTATTTTAAAACAAATAGATCAGACAGTAGATTATTAATCCTAGCTTTATCATTTACCGCCATGACTCACAATTATGTATCAGAATAGTCCGGGATCAGCTTTCTTAATTCATTTTCTGCTTCCTCCTTGCTAGCGAAAACATAGAAATGACCCTGCCATTCCACTTTCAGTTTTGCGGATACAGGAGGCGTATTTGACATTGGCTTGCCGTAGCGCTGTTTAATATTATAGAAGGCTGCGCTTTAATAGCTGTTGCTGGAGAGAAGTCAGGAAGACACGAATGTGGCTATTTTCATATATAATATCTTCCTTTTTCTGAGGAGTTCCATCACCTCTAACTTAAATGATAATCGTTCAAAACGAACTATAAAAGATCTTGGTCGGGTCTGGCGGTGTTTGATCAGCGTCGTGTAAGCGCTGCTATCTCAGATTCTGCTTTAAAGTCGCCCCCGATTATTTTAGAAAAAAGTTCAGTTGCGAATTTCACAGGGTTTAAACTTTCTCGATTCTCCGGCAGGCCTTCAATTCTGACATTATACCTTCTACTCCCATCTTCTAAAGCAGCCAGTCTGTCTCCAAGTTTTTCTCGAGTTTTTACATTCGAACTGACATTTACTGCTCTTTCCTCGGCACTGGCAGCTAGATGTTGGCCATTTCGATCCGATTCGTGAATGTCTCATTAAGATGCTCCAATTGATCAGCAAGCGTGCTCAGTTTAACCGAGTTTTTCTCAATGCGCTCTTCAATTTTACCCAGCACCTGTCGAAGTTCAAGTTGTACCTCTTGACGCAGCCTTTCATTTGCCTGTTGGATTTCCTGTCGCAGCCATTCATTGGCCTGTTTCATCTCCTGTTTCAGTCTCTCATGTGCCTTTGCCGTTGCTTTCTCATTAGCCTTCTCGCTTTTCTTTATATCTTGCGTGAGCTCAGCGAGCAACACTTTCAGTTCAGATAGCTCAAATGTGCCTTCTTGTACGTAGATGAAGCAGCAGACTCTGCTGAAGCGGTGTCCCGCTGCTCCAGTCCCGCGTAATTGCGTAACTGAAGCCGCGGACCTCCCGGCCTTTTCCAGTTTCAGGTAATCCTCTCCAATCGGCGAGCTATCCACATCTGCACTCACGATTGCACCTTCGCTCCCCTTTTCGCTCTCAGCCGGCGACAATGTAGCGGACCGTGGTCCCGAGGAGTCTGTACTTTCGCCCATCTGATCCAGGTCTGTCTCTGAGAGGCCGTATCTCGAGCTAGGGCTTGCTGATCGCAGCTTGGATGTAGCTTTAGTCTTCGATTCTTTGGACCCCCCTTCTTGTTGGCCATGTTTATATGTGTTTACATATACTGTAGCGGTCCCTCTCGGGTTGAATAAATACAGGATATCTCAGAATAATAAGCAAATAATATGAAAAATGGCACCACTGCTAGCGGAGCTCCACTTCAGACGTCCATCTCTCGCATCGGACGAGACCAAATTCCTGGGAGTAACACTTTAGTTTGATGTATACTATCCTGATTGTTAGATTTAAAAAAGAAAATAGTTGAAAAAACATAAAAAAAATGTTTTTATTGTTTCTTTTATTTACATAAAATATAACAGGTGATAGAAAAGGTATCAATTCAATGTATTAAAATAAACATTTCAAATATAATTAAAAAAACATCAATAAGTTCCTTACTTCATTAATACTTCAACAATTATAAATATATGAGATATTTACAGTGTCTAAACTAAAGAATTCACAAAACTATTCCATAGAATCATTAGGTGGAACGTTAGCCTGAACTCCAATTTGCTCAGAAAGGTTCTTTATCTGTTCTTCAAGAAGAATATTTCTTTTTACTTCTTCATTGTAATTGTATTTTAGATCTTCAATCTCTTCAAAGAATGCTGGGTCAAAGTTCTCAAGTTCCTTTCTTAGATTTTTCACTTCATCCTGAAAACAAAAATTCAAAGCACATTTAATTACAGACTTAACCAAGATTCATTGCAGATTTCAAAAGTATTCATGAATGATCACTCTACTAGTAATTATTTAATAATAGCAATATTATATAATAATGTATCCTTGTCGAGTTTTGTTGGCTGCATCAAGTGCTACGTACGTCACCAGCATGTAACAGAGTAAACTTATGTGCACTTTCAAATTTTATTCATATTAAAAAAAATTCTGCAAAAAGGCAAAACAGCGCATTTTTTTATTCTTGGGATTCTTGAATAATACTGAATTTGAATGATTTTTTTTTGTTCAGTTTTTTGTTCATTAAAATAACATGTTGATGTGAATGTCCTAGCATCCATAATCAAGGTGGCACAAATAACAGACCAGAGAGGTAGAAATAGTTTTACTACAGTCAGACATATACACAAGATAAAGGGTGCACAATATCCAGTGGTATCACCTCCAGCGTTTGAAGTATTTCTGGAACTTGCAGAGATGGGCAGTGATTCTGACAATTTTGTAGTGGTAGGCAGGTATGAGGAGCCCCAACATGTCACCTTAAAATTTTCCCAAAAAGGGAGTAGTTGTCGTAGTGGGGTACTCAGTCACAAGGGGGACTGAGATGCAGGTCTGTTCCAGACACAGAATGTTTCACATAGTGTGTTAACTCTTGGGTGCGCAGGTAGTAGTCCAGCCCAGAAGGATGGATAGGGTTTTTGTTGGGGGTTGGGGGAGAGGATCAATCCAGTAGTCACTGCCCTTGTGGGAACAAATGACAACATACATAAGAATCAGTTCTGCAATTCCAATTTAAAGAGTCTGATATCACACTAATTAGCAGGGACTTGGGTTTAGGGGTTACTTTTGGAGCAGATGAGTCTTTTCTGCTCTGATTAGATATATTTGAATTAGAGGGGCACCAATGTATTGGCAATACATATCAGGAAGTTAATCAAGTATTGTTTAAACTAGGGAATGGGAGGTCAGGGAGTTTAGGACAGGTCAGGTTTATAATTTCACATAAACAGGAAAATAAGTGGGAATTCAAGGTGCTGTGTGTAGGTGGATTCAAAACTGGCTCTAACACAGGAAGCAAAGGATTCAAACAATACTTGTCCTTTATTTCTGGCCCCGTACGTGGTTACATCTCTTTCTCGCCAGACGTATAATGCTGCTCGTGTGTTGGGGGGCGGGGGATTGGAGCAGCTGAACGCACGCTAAGGATATGCCATTGAATCATCTGCTGTCTTGTTGCTGCTTGCGAGCTGCCTGTTCTGCTTGTCGCATGTCGTTGTTTTAGGAGCTAGGAGCACATGATGCTTGTCTGCCAAATGCAATCCAACAACTACTAGGTTAGATGTCTGAGGGCTT
Organism: Polypterus senegalus; assembly: GCF_016835505.1. Classification (NCBI taxonomy): domain Eukaryota; kingdom Metazoa; phylum Chordata; class Cladistia; order Polypteriformes; family Polypteridae; genus Polypterus; species Polypterus senegalus. The sequence goes on from NC_053161.1 coordinate 132,712,101, forward strand.
GTTTTAAATGATGGCTCACTGCCTTGTCTCGCGTCATGTTGTAAAAACAATAATTGTCATTTATTTCCTGCCCCGGGCGTGGTTTAATCTCTTTCTTGCAGGATGTATAACGCTGCTCGCGTTGTTGGTTGGGGGGGTTGCGCAGCTGCTGTTGCACTGCCCTTCGATCATTTTAAAGCCTGTACAGCCGCTATCCTTTTTGCCACTTTGTGTCTCTGCTGCTCGCGTTGTGCTCACTTCTCCGTGATCGTAAATATACACCTGACCGAATTGCGTTTTCTTTGAAATTAAACTTGTTGCTTTAACTGTTGCAGGACCACAGATTCTCATAGCGTATATTCCATTATTGAGTAAATCTACGTTTTGTGCATTGAATGATGCGAATGTGAAAAGACTTTGTTTTCTGCTCTTTGCCTTTTATTTCTGACCATGCTTTGTCCTTCTATTTTTCAATTACACTTGGTCCTGATGATTAATTTCCTTTTGTTTGCGCAAATTCGATCTTTTAATCGTTGATGTTTTATTTATAACGTATTGTCCTTTATACGCTTTATATGCACTGAGACACCTGTATCTGTGTGTGCTGCTTCCCTTTACACTACTGATTTTTTTGCTGGCTGTGCTCTGATATTGCTTGTAACTAGGGTTTGTCTTGCAAGAATCTCATATTCAATATCCCTGCGATCTTTTGTCTCGTGGGCTTTTATTTGTCTTCTGTGATCTGAACGTGAAGATCACGTATCGTCTCCTTGACATTCCCTCCCAGAGGATTTTTTTTTATAATAGAGAGAAATGATCTGTAGATAAGAATATAAATAACAATTAAGTTTGAAGGTAATGCCAAACTAGGTGGAATGGCAAATAATCTAAAATGAAGCAAATTATTATAAAGAGACTTGGGCTTAGGCTACAGGTTTAGGTATATTTGTACCAAATGAAACATATTTAAATTATTACATATATGAAGTAAAAATATTAGATTTGAATACAAAATGGGAGTTCCAAAACCTGAAAAGTACAAGGAATTAGTACAGTGGATCCAAGATGTTACTTTATTTATTTTAAAGTCATCAAAAGAAAACTCTGAAAAAGATGCAAAGTCGTTAAGGGTTCATTTTGCACAAATATAAAGTTTTTCTTCACACAATTCTTCAATGCTTCTGTTATGCTATTACCAAGAAGTGTGGTATAGAGGAGAACTTTAGGGACCTTCAAAATTTTAACTTTTTTGGAAAAAAAAAAAGTGGATAGGTCTGGCAACTATTAATGAGCTAAATGGCCTGTTCTTATTAAAAAATTTTCTCTGTTTTTCTAACCTTCCATCAGAAGAATATACATTTAAAAATGAGATGTGCAACACCCTACCCTTCTCACTGTTCTTAATTGAGTTCTACTTAGTGCTTTGCTTTGAATTCACAAACAGCCTCTTATCATACTCTGAGCCAGTGATGCAACCCTAAGGAGGCAAAGTAGAGCTTTAATGCATAAAGGGAAACTTACTGCCCAAATTGTTTTGTATGTCTACTTTTTACAAGCCTTTGAATTTAAATTTCCTAAGCATAAAGCAAAACAGCTAATGTAACACAATAATGTTCAATCCAGCTATATAATACAAAGCTGGGAGCGAGAACAAAATTGTTCAAACTGTATAAAAAGAATACCTCTAAACAAACTTAGATGCTATTGTGTGTTGTTTTACTGTGTCCTCGCTTTCATTTCAACAAATAAAAACAGTCTACTTGAAAAACAGCAAAGTTGGTGTCCTGGTCAACCTGCAGCAAAAGTTCTATAAACAAGCACATGAATATATTAAGATTTTGCTTGAATCAGTTCCTTTGCTCTCCAGTCACAGCTTCAGATGCAAATACTGGGCCATTCAGAGATTATTTCCCTTTCTATTTTTTTTTTTTGGAAAGGAGCCAAACATCCATAGGTGAAGATGAATGTTTGAGGGTAAATTACGAGAACTGCATAAATTAAAGGTCTGTTCGAAGACATATTAATCTGTCTAAAGTTAATCAAAGATGTCTCTCAAAGAAAAAAAATCATTTATTCTAAAACAATTCTAACATTCCACCAGTAACACACAGCTGATAAATATTTTAGTTGCAACTTTCACCATTTCATGTGTTTAGTTTCATGTCACCTTTGGTCTTCTACACTCCCTTATTTTCAAAATTATAATCAAAATATGTACAGAAATTGGAACCAAGAACAACAAAATAAAATTTTAATTTATTTATCTAAAGCGGCCAAGTAGTACAGTGTATTGTATTGGCCAAGATTCTGCACATTAAAGTACTCCTCCAACTCACTATGTGACTCAGAGAAATTCATTTTATTCCAAATATAAAATATGTTAAGCAAACATCTATATCCTCATCTCCCAAGTCCCACATAAAGGCATTGATCAACTAAGCAAGAAAACTAACTAACTACAAACTTCAGTGCAAGCACACAAGTGTAAAGTAGCATTTAAGCAATAAGTGTTAGTAATGGTATAGTTCATTCCCTACCTACATAATTATGCTGTACAAAATACAAGGTTAATATGTTTTGAATACTGTACTTATACTGTAGACACAATGCAGGGTTTTACTGTCTAGCCTGATGAATAAAGTAAACAATGGCATATTTCCCACTCAATAAAGAAAAAAAATTAAGCAGTACCTCCAATTGTCTTTTTTGAAGATCAGTTGCTCTCAATTGGCTTTGAAGTTCTACTAGTTTTGCCGACAATTCATCATGCTTCATACCTTTTTCAAGTAAGCCAGTATGCTCTAGAGACAAAGGATTTCCATTAAACGTTACTGTGTAATAATCAATAAGAAATTACTAAAAAACCGAAAAACAAATTAAATTACTGAAATTAAATTTACTGAAAAAAATAAATTACTGAAACACATAATTATCTCTTCTGTACTGAATAAAACCTTTAACTTGCTGAAGTCTATTGGAAATGCTGAAACAATGATGAAGTGAAACTGAAATACTAAATTTAGGTGGCCACACTATGCCTGCTTGTAGATGAAAACCATTCTATTTAAATCAATGTACAGTTGTGCTTGAAAGTTTGTGAACCCTTTAGAATTTTCTGTATTTCTGCATAAATATGACCTAAAACATCATCAGATTTTCACAGTTTTTTTTATTTTTAATAAATTTGCAAAAATCTCAAGTAAACTTTTTTCATGTTGTCATTATGGGGTGTTGTGTGTAGAAGTCTGAGGAAAAAAATTAATTTAATCCATTTTGGAATAAGGTTGTAACATAAAATGTGGAAAAAGTGATGCGCTGTGAATAATTTCCAGATGCACTATATACCGTTCACCACTGGTTTTGTAAATACTGTATATGAATAGTTTCAGATATATATAGATCTCTGAAACAATTCATATATTTACAGAACCAATGGTGAACGATACGTCATAGTCTATACAGCAAAATTACAGCCAATAAGGAGCTTTTATTAAGATTTAGATAATACATTTAGGTAAGGTGCATTATCACACACCAGATTTAAAGATAAATAAGACAGCTGAAAACTTAGTTATGAAGTTGTTATAAGAGTTTGGTCAACAAGTGCACATTTGTGAAATGACAAAATAATATGTATATTTAACACTGAGTGATGAAATAGTGTTCAAACTTATTCAAGGGTTGAAATGAAGGTAGTTATGTGGCTTTTAGCCTTTTCCTAAGCATGAAAATCACCATGACAGTAACTACAGCATCAGTAAGAAAATAAATAATTATGGAAACTAATCTATATTAGAAAGAAAAAAAAAAAAAATCTGAAGGAATGTTTTGCCTTTGCTTAATTTTAACATCTTTTAATTTTAACAACTTTTGCCTTGATTATATGAGATCTGCATTTGAGATTTACTGTACAATACGTTGATTCAAATTTTCAAAAACACTGGAAAAAAAAAAAATCTCATCCATGTGATATTCAAAGTACAAACCAACACTGAACTGAGCATCAATTATATAATGTAAACACATACAACCTCATAAAACCCTACTGACGTACACTGGGACAATTCAGATTTGCTGATTAATCTGGTTATACATTATTTATAAAACAAAACAAAAAAAAACAAAAAACTGTTCTGTATGTGTTACCAGTTCCGGATTTCCCATCTGACACTGTATCCATCTGTTTTTTAAAAGTCTCTACCAGCTGTGTGAGTCGAGAGTTCTCCGTTTCCAGTTGACTGTTTTTGAGTCTGGAACAAAGACATTTTTCGAGATTAAAGTTTATTCTTTCCTACATTAAAATTGAGAACAAAATTAGGCTATGCATTGTTAAGCACAATAAATGCATAGCATGATATTCATCATGTTAGTAAATAAATGTACAGCCTTGATCACTTATATACACGGATATCTACTAAAAGCAGAATAAATTAAAAGAGTAATAAACAAGACTACAGGTTTTCATTAGGATTCAATGGTTATATGGCAAAGAAATCATAATATCACATACAACAAATTACCACGGCCAGACTGTACTGTGTGTACAGCAATGATTTTTAACTTAGTAAAGCACCTCCAAAATTGGCTAGATGGCAAACCTGAAATGCTCCTAAGCTCCTGTAATCAAGCATTTTTGTAAAACTGCTTATAATTTTTAAACATCCATTATGTAATAAGCAGCATCATTCTGAATTATCTATGAGCAGCAGGTTGTAGATAAAATCATTTATACCTTCAAAGTAAAAATGATTGAAATGCAATTATGCTTTGTACTTCTTAAATTGCTGTTGCCAGAATTAAAGTTAGTTGGAAGAGTCCGACTAAAGCCCAACTTCCTCCCAACTGTGCCTTATGAGATGTATCTATACATTATTTCCAGTCAGCAGAGATTATTTATCCAGTGAAGAATGTACATCTTCTCCCTAACTCTCAGTCATGTAATTAATGCAAGATAGATACAAGTTAATTCAGCAAGCAAATCAGTGCAAGATGCCTGCTCACCCAATACACTAGAATGAAACTAACATTCTCATAATACTTTAATTATTGCATAAGTACTTGACAGCAAAAATATTTACAACAAAGAAAAAAATATGCCTTTTATGTGTCTTTTTGACACATAAGTCAATTATCACCACAAACCTATAAAACCAATCTTCATTTTGGCATCTCACCTGCATGCAGTGCCAAAATATCCCCCCAAAAAGCTGTTTTTTTTAATTATTTTTCACTCATTACTACAAAGAACAAAGGGAAAGCCATTTTAAGTCAATTTATAAAGTGACTTTAGTAACAGCAGGTCCAGTTGTTTTGAAAAAACAAAATAAGGAATAAACATGCCTCAATAATTGAATGCACTGTTTATAGCAACATAACTTAATTGTCATAATCAAATTATTTCCATTTTTCTATGATTTGTTAAACGTAATTTCCTATTTAAAAATATTTTGGTTTGAAGTATGTGAAATTTTCTTTGTACTTGGTGCTGGTAGCAGGTTTCCAAATTGTCTAGGTTCTAGGCATTATTCTTGCACATGTTTGCCCATATATATAGTCTGAATGTTTCAGCTCTGCCTTGTGGCTTTCAGCTACAGCCCATTGGCGAATATTTTGTGACACAATTTTAACAGTTTTTAGAATTGTGTGTCTAATTATTTTGGAATAGTTGTCATTATTATTATGATTCACATTGAATACTTACGTAACAACACAATTTAGAATTAATTTATAAATATCCATTGTAATTTTAGCTGTCAGTGTTGAGAATTTAATGTTAAGATATCTTTAATACTGTCCTTTGGTGTTTGTACTGCATCTCAAAATTTTGATAGATTTTCACCATATTAGCTTTATTTTTACTTTATTCAGCTGACATTTTATTCTGACTGGTGCTTGTAGCTTAATACATTGTGTCTGTCACAAACACCTATTTTCTATTGTTCTGTTTTGAGTTCCTTCCATATCATTCCAGTTAATCACAATGTCATTTCAACCAGTTGCACTAGAAATATCATTCTACTGGGTTAAAGAAATTGAAAGCCCCACAAGACATTGTTTCTTTTAACTACTGTTCTATACCTATACCTAGCCTAGTTTTGGGGTGTACCTTGCCTCTGCTTTGTTTATTGATTTTTAAAGTTTTTCCTGTTTCACTACTATGTGGGTGGAGCTGCGGGGGACAGCTAGTACATTATAAAAGTGGAAAGACTAATCTATCAGTACACCAATTTTCTTTCCATTAATATATATTTATTGGTACAGATGAATTAACAAAAAAATAAATCAAAACTCAAACAAAAAGGAAAAACTAAAATCATACCTGATATTTTGCAATTCGGTAAAACGACCAGATTCTGTCTTTGCTTCCTCAGGAAAATGTTTCAGTAGCTCAATCTAAGGATAAACAGATTAAAAAAAATGATTAACACGAGAAGTAGGCTGGGAAAGCATTGGCTAGTAATTAAATTAGCATTTATTTTCTTAAACATTTTTTAAACAAACAGTTAACAGATACCACATTATTCTATTGTTACTAGATCTCATAGAATTGATCACAAGAAAGGATGTCCTGTGTTTTTTCGTTAAAAACCTGAACAGCAGCATTTTTGTGGTATTTGAAATTTAAATACCAAGTATACATGTGGTTAAAGATGCCCATGAATTAATTTATCTGAGGTAACTAAATGTTATAACTAGGCCTGGGAAAGTTAATGTATTAATTGTTTGTAATTAATGTGGCCTGTTTAATGTGTTAAAAAATACTGTTGCATCCCGGCCAGCAACGAGTTGATCGCATCTGGCAGTGCCTTGGTCAGGGTGGCATTTTCATGCAAATTATTTTTTTTTTTACATTATGAAACAATAATACAAAAAAGTTAAGTGTGATCCTAAAAAATTACATACACATACACTTCGCTACATGTCAGTACATTGTACTGGTATTCATTTCCTTGATTTATGTACACTTACAGGGGAGTGGGAGAAAGGGGGTGTTACTCTAGTTCTGGAGCAATACTAAAGGAAACTAGTGAAGGTAAAAATTATGCTTTCTCTTTTTTTCATATCATATTTCTGTAAAAGGATTGAATTAATGTCATATCACGTATGTGCACAATATGTTTTCTTTAAGTGGCACTAAAACCAAAATAAGTCTTTAGTATCTCTGTATTTAACTTGCCAGTTTGCCAGGTAGCTTACAGTGCATAATGCCCTAATATAATGACAAAATTCTATGAAACAGAAGTGTAATGATTATCCTTACCCATTATTGCAGTTTGTAGTATCTTTGCCAATTTATGCAAACAGCATAACATAACCACCCAAGTAATGCATGGTATCACTTTTTAAGCAAGATACCAACAATAGCAAACGTTTCTAGCATTCCAGGAACAAATATGTAGGTAAAGCAGTGCTTTCCAACCATTTTTCTGCAATGAAACACTTTATGGAACCCAAAAAATCTCATGGCTCATCACGATTCTACTAACCACAAAAGCATTAAATCTATACACTTGCATAACTGTCAAAGGGATAGGACTATCATAGATACCCATTGGGGGTGGGGGTCATGGGTTTGTGGGGAAAAAAAAAAAATCAGCTTGGAGGTTGGTATTTACAGACACAGCACTTAGTGAGACCTTTGAACACATTTTCCCAGCTGCTTCCTCCATTTTCCCCACTTATACAGGCGGTACTATACAACACAAAAGTGTAGCTCTCATTGTGCTCCAGGTGCAAAACGCTTCGGGTATAATTATAAAGTCATTTGCTGATTTTTAATTTATGCCCATTTAAGAGATGCTTATTTTAGTCAGTCTTTAGCAATGCAGGCAAACTCTAAACAGTCGTTTCAATTGCTTCATTTTACTTTGACATGTCTATGTTTCTCATGGGCCATACCAATTTAAGAATCAATACATTGGACTTATTTTCTTAATGCCTTCTTTTCAACTTGCATTTTAGGAAGGAATTTAAATTCAGGTTGTACTTGCTCAAGTAGTATTTTATTAAAAGGTCAGGTTGCAGGTCATTGTTTAAGTTTAAACTATGCCAATACATTTTTTTAAAAATTCCTTTGTGTTAATTCTAAATTAATTTTGTGATTCAGTGTATATTTACTAAAATGATTTATGTATTTATTTTATGTTTTAATGGTAGAAGTGATCAATCGTGTGATTTTAAATAGTTTATTTTTTTAATCTATACCCAGACCCAGTTAGAACTGATTAAGCATAAAGCCTACAGGACATGTGCAGTATATGTCACTGTATATGATTGGCAGCCTGAACTAATCAGTACATTAACTTCTGGATGAATTGTATTGTACTGTACATTGATTGTACTGTACACTGTGTAAACATTTTCTCCTCAAGAGTTCTGGGCTTATTATTAATGCTTAAATGGTTCAAAATATAATTTTATAACCCTTTATAATATATGTCTTAATTGTTAAATTATTACCTGTTCTTATTGTGTTTTTCAATATTGATATCTAGCCTTCTAGCATAAACACTGTTGTAACAATACACCAATCAAGCAACCTTGATTCCTCAATCTCTGAACAGATATCCACCTATTCATACATATTCATTTCTTGGGGTTGTGTTTTCCAGATTATCCTGGTAAGTGCTTAATGAAAGGCAGAAGCAGGACTAGATAGAGCTCCAGTCAAATGTTAAGTACACAGTGATGTCTGTGCCAGTATGAATGTAAATTGACCAGACAGTGTATGGAAGGGAAGCCCTCCCAAAATAAATAAATAAGCCTGCTACCAATAATATTTTTATATTTCAATGCTTAATATATTAGTATATTCAAAGGTTTAAAAAGCTTAACAGATGTAATGTTTTTATTCTTGTCTTTCAGGAGCAATCATAATGTTTCATCACTAAAAGTGTAGTGTTAATGATATTTTGTCCCTGTCTTCATTTAGTTAGACAGCACAGTGCTCATCCAGAAGAATATGGTGGGGAGAAGTCCTATGAAAATAAAAATAACCATTTAAGTAGAATCATTCTGAACCTGGACAGAAGATGTACTGTCCAAAACACATATCTGCCCATTCCACTGTTTGGTGGACAGCATTTCATACGTGTTTTATATAAGTATAGGACTACATTTAGACTAACTTAAATATAAAAAAAGAGATACAAACCTGTTGTTTTAATTCAATGATGTCTTTCTCCATTAACTGTTCTCGCCGAGTCCCCTCTTGCAAAAGTTGCTGTAGATCTGCAATAAGCTTGTTCTTCTTGCTAATATCATCCTCTAGCTGTTTCATTTTATTTTCATACATTCTTCATAACAAAAATAACCAAAGAATATTATATTTAACTATTTGCAGAACTACAAACACAAAGTCAATTTAGTTTATTCTCATAAGCATATTTCTATTAAAAAGCCTAATGTGCTATATGATAGCTATAAGTATCATAAAGCTGAAATTACAACAAAACACATAAAACAACTATAACACAAAACAATGCTAAAACAGTAACAGGGGAAAGCAAACTACAGTAAGCTTGCAGAAACAATCTTATTACAGATACACTGACAAAAAGTAAAATAAACAAGTAGTTTTTTCGCATTCTATAATAATCACTATTAAAACAAAAAATACAATTTCAATTTGCATCAAATAAGTAGCTCGAAATCATACCTTGTCACTACAATTGACTTTGAGCTTTTGCTGTTTGCACCTTCAAAGGATAATTCTCTGTTTTCTGCAGAATATAATCTTTTATTGGTTTCCTCCAGCTGTGTCATCATTTTTTCATTTAAAATTTCCAGATTATTTTTTTCTATCTTGAGTTTTTCTGCTGTTTCTGTCTCCTATTTTAAATTTTAAGAATACAACATTTACAAACTATATAGATTATTTTTTTAAAAATAACTGCATTGTGCTTTTTCATATAAGTTTAAAATACTGCTTACTTGAAGCTACAAGTTTTACATCAGAAAGAAATGTTATCTTTCTTCCCTGTTTTATTAAGATACTTGTTATATTAAAAAAAGTTGCAAATTTAAACCTTTTTCAGCTCTTTACGTAGCCTCTCATTTTCAGCAAGCACTTTTTCCATTCCTTTTGTTTTAGACTCCAGTTTCATATTAACTTGTGCTTCCCGCTCTAGTTTCAATTTTTCAACTTCTGCCTGTAAATATCAATAGAAAACATTGTTATGTCTTTATACTTGTTCTATGGCACCAGCTGGTGTCTACCTTGCTAATATTAAGTCCAAATATATAATTTTCATAAAAGGTAATTTTTAATATGAAGTTAAAATGAATTGCCCAAATCTACAGTGCATCCGGAAAGTATTCACAGCGCATCACGTTTTCCACATTTTGCTATGTTACAGCCTTTTTCCAAAATGGATTAAATTAATTTTTTTTCTCAGAATTCTACACACAACACCCCATAATGACAACGTGAAAAAGTTTACTTGAGATTTTTGCAAATTTATTAAAAATAAAAAAACTGAGAAATCACATGTACATAAGTATTCAGAGCCTTTGCTCAATACTTTGTCGATGCACCTTTGGCAGCAATTACAGCCTCAAGTCTTTTTGAATATGATGCCACAAGCTTGGCACCCCTATCCTTGGCCAGTTTCAGCCCATTCCTCTTTGCAGCACCTCTCAAGCTCCATCAGGTTGGATGGGAAGCGTCGGTGCACAGCCATTTTATGATCTCTCCAGAGATGTTCAATCGGATTCAAGTCTGGGTTCTGGCTGGGCCACTCAAGGACATTCACAGAGTTGACCTGAAGCCACTCCTTTGATATCTTGGCTGTGTGCTTAGGGTCGCTGTCCTGCTGAAAGATGAACCGTCGCCCCAGTCTGAGGTCAAGAACGCTCTGGAGCAGGTTTTCATCCAGGATGTCTCTGTACATTGCTGCTGTCATCTTTCCCTTTATTCTGACTAGTCTCCCAGTTCCTGCCGATGAAAAACATCCCCACAGCATGATGCTGCCACCACCATGCTCCACTGTAGGGATGGTATTGGCCTGGTGATGAGCGGTGCCTGGTTTCTTCCAAACGTGATGCCTAGCATTAACACCAAGGAGTTGAAGAATTTTGTTTCTCGTGGTCTGAGAGTCCTTCAGGTGCCTTTTGGCAAACTCCAGGCGGGTTGCCATGTGCCTTTTACTAAGCAGTGGCCTCCGTCTGGCCACTCTACCATACAGGCCTGATTGGTGGATTGCTGCAGAGATGGTTGCCTTTCTGGAAGGTTCTCCTCTCTCCAGAGGACTTCTGGAGCTCTGACAGGGTGACCATCAGGTTCTTGGTCAACTCCCTAACTAAGGCCCTTCTCCCCCAATTGCTCAGTTTAGATGGCCGGCCAGCTCTAGGAAGAGTCCTGGTGGTTTCAAACTTCTTTCACTTACAGATGATGGAGGCCACTGTGCTCAGTGGGACTTTCAAAGCAGCAGAAATTTTTCTGTAACCTTCCCTAGATTTGTGCCTCGAGACAATCCCGTCTCGGAGGTCTACAGACAATTCCGTTGACTTCATGCTTGGTTTGTACTCTGACATGAACTGTCAACTGTGGGACCTTATATAGACAGGTGTGTGCCTTTCAAAATCATGTCCAATCAACTGAATTGACCACAGGTGGACTCCAATTAAGCTGCAGAAACATCTCAAGGATGATCAGGGGAAACAGGATGCACCTGAGCTCAATTTGGAGCTTCATGGCAAAGGCCGTGAATACTTATGTACATATCTCGGAAAATTAGAATATTGTGAAAAGGTTCAATATTGAAGACACTTGGTGCCACACTCTAATCAGCTAATTAACTCAAAACACCTGCAAAAGCCTTTAAATGGTCTCTCAGTCTAGTTCTGTAGGCTACACGATCATGGGGAAGACTGCTGACTTGACAGTTGTCCAAAAGACGACCATTGCCAACTTGCACAAGGAAGGCATGACACAAAAGGTCATTGCTAAAGAGGCTGGCTGTTCACAGAGCTCTGTGTCCAAGCACATTAATAGAGAGGCAAAGGGAAGGAAAAGATGTGGTAGAAAAAAGTGTACAAGCAATAGGGATAACAGTGTACAAGCAATAGGGATAACCGCACCCTGGAGAGGATTCTGAAACAAAACTCATTTAAAACTGTGGGGTAGATTCACAAAGAGTGGACTGCAGCTGGAGTCAGTGCTTCAAGAACCACCATGCACAGACGTATGCAAGACATGGGTTTCAGCTGTCGCATTCCTTGTGTCAAGCCACTCTTGAACAAGAGACAGCGTCAGAAGCGTCTCGCCTGGGCTAAAGACAAAACTGCTGCTGAGTGGTCCAAAGTTATGTTCTCTGATCAAAGTAAATTTTGCATTTCCTTTGGAAATCAAGGTCCCAGAGTCTGGAGGAAGAGAGGAGAGGCACAGAATCCACGTTGCTTGAGGTCCAGTGTAAAGTTTCCACAGTCAGTGATGATTTGGGGTGCCATGTCATCTGCTGGTGTTGGTCCATTGTGTTTTCTGAGGTCCAAGGTCAACACAGCCGTCTACCTGGAAGTTTTAGAGCACTTTATGCTTCCTGCTGCTGACTAACTTTATGGAGATGCAGATTTCATTTTCCAACAGGACCTGGCACCTGCACAAATTGCCAAAACTACCAGTACCTGGTTTAAGGACCATGGTATCCCTGTTCTTGATTGGCCAGCAAACTCACCTGACCTTAACCCCATAGGTATTGTGAAGAGGAAGATGCAATACGCCACATCCAACAATTCAGAAGAGCTGAAGACCACTATCAGAGCAACATGGGCTCTCATAACACCTGAGCAGTGCCACAGACTGATCAACTCCATGCCACGCCGCATTGCTACAGTAATCCAGGCCAAAGGAGCCCCAACTAAATATTGAGTGCTGTACATGCTCATACTTTTCATGTTAATACCTTTCAGTTGGCCAACATTTCTAAAAATCTTTTTTTGCATTGGTCTTAATTGATATTCTAATTTTCCGAGATACTGAATTTGGGACTTTCATTAGTTGTCAGTTATAATCATCAAAATTAAAAGAAATAAACATCTGAAATACATCAGTCTGTGTGTAATGAATGAATCTAATATAGAAGTTTCACTTTTTGAATGGAATTACTGAAATAAATCAACTTTGTCATGATATTCTAATTTTATGACCGGCACCTGTACATGTGCTTTCTCAATTTTTTTATTTTTAATAAATGTGCAAAAATCTCAAGTAAACTTTTTTCACGTTGTCATTATGGGGTGTTGTGTGTAGAATTCTGAGGAAAAAAATGAATTTAATCCATTTTAGAATAAGGCTGTAACATAACAAAATGTGGAAAAAGTCATGTGCTGTGAATACTTTCCGGATGCACTGTAACAGCCCACCATTCACTTTTTCACTGTTAACAGTTCAAAATGTATTTGCAGTAAGTGATTACTATAAATAAAACTGAAATAATAGGAAAGCACTGCATTGATTTAAAATGTTTTATGCTGGCAGTTTTAATAAATATTATAGGTAAAAAAGAAAATTAGACTTGACATAGAAGTAGAGAAAAATGTACGCAAAGGAGACAAGAGTCATGCTATTTTTAAATGCATAGTTGTTTTGGCAATCAAAAAATGAAGACAGGAAAGCAGTATAAATTGATTGAATGTTTTCAGAAATGCAAATTGTTTAAAAGAAGAAAGTACAAATACACTTCAAGATACACAAGAAGGAAGAATGGCCAGCACCCTTCACAAAATCAATAGTGATAACAACTCTCACCCCCCCACCCCACCAAAAAAAAATACATCTGACTTACCAGATTGCAGAACAATCATTTTGATAACAGAAATTTCAAATAGTAAAATTGCTTCATCAAGGATTGAAAACAAAACAGATCCCAACGTTGATATTTCAAAAGAGCATTTTGGATTTTTTGAAATGTATGAGGAACATGTGAAATAGTGCTGGGTGGTATACTGGCTCATACCAAAAAAGTTTATTTTTGTTATGATATAGATTTTCTTATACCAGAATACCGGTTTAAATAGCCTAAACAACTTTCAGAATGCGGCGCAGCGGGAAACTGTTTAAGGGGGGATCTTTTTCACTGCTGCACCGCTAAACAGGAATGCAACTGAGTACATGCGTTAGTGGAAGTATTGAGCAATGAAAATGGACAGAGAACATTCCTAAACGGAAGCTGTAGCAGACGATAAAGTCGAACATGATGACACAGAAGAAAGTTTGACAAAAAAGGTGCAGTGTCTGTTGTCTGGACATACTTTGGCTTTAAAAGGTCAGATGTGGACGATTATGTTCAAATATGTGAATACTGTTTCTATACTACTGGTTAATACTCCAAGCCAAGTTGTACTGTGTAATAGTGTGACTATTGTCCCCTACAGACTCCCTCTTCCCACATGGGAATCTGTTGAACCAACACCGTCGATAGTTATGACCGAGATGAGCTTTGAAATCTCATTGAAGTTGGAGGATGGTGGAAAGTGCTCAAGTGCTTTTGTTAAAAACAGCCAAAAGTAAAACCAAAAGTGTCCATTGTGCAGTGTTCAGAAAAATGCAGTACCCACATAAATAGCAAATCCATAAAACCAGTGAAACGTGGGGATAAAATCCATAATAAATAAATGTGTTAAAATAGAGGTTAAAATGCAGTCTCTCTCCTCGCCCGATCGCAGCACACCACCTTCTGTCTCCAAGGGCTCACCCTTTATGGGTGTTGCTGGCGGAGCCTTTGCAGCACGAAATGCTTTCTGCCTACTTCTGTCTTGGCTGCCGCCACACTGCGCAACCAGACTGTCTGAGATTAGCACACCTCCCGTCTTCCTTCGCACTTAATCAGACACTCCTCAGATCCATTGGGAGGTCTTACATTTCGCTCACCCCACTCTACATGCTTAGTCAGTGGGATGAAACAGCCCCTAGATCGCCTCAGCCTGCGCTCCCTCACGGAGCCCCAGCTCCTGCTACTTTCACCTTCCTGGTGTCTGTATCATCTCCCATGACTTCCTTTTTCTTTAACTTCCTTGTGTTCTATCTTCTCTTTTTTGCTTCCCCTTATCCTGCCGGCCCATAAATACACATCTCTGTGGGAGCAGCGCCTTATTCACATGCCGCAGTAAGCCGATGAAGCAATAGAGAACGATCGGGTGTGACTCGCCCCAGTCACGTCATCGACTTCCCGTGGTCGTGCAATCGCGTTTTGAAGTATCTATATATATATAATTCACTAAGGCAAGACAACCATGAAAAGCACGCCGGAAGGGGCGTGGATTCACTAAGTCGCCGACACGTGAGACACCTATGGCACACACAGGAAGGAGCCACGCCCACCAACTCCAAGATCATTGGATACGACAACTCGCAGGGCCACGCCCACCAACTCGGACGCGACGACACAGAAAAAATGGCGTCATTTATGTTCGTCTGTCGTAGAGGCCACATGCAGTGCAGGTCAGGTTAACGTCATGTACCTCCGAGCTACGTTGACTGTTCATAGAGGCATTTTTCTCGTGGAGGTGAATCGCCATATGCAGCGTGTGAAACAGTTTGCAAGGTGTATCCCATGGGATCCTTAAAACAATCCTTTAAAACTGAGGTTAAAGCACAATGAAGGAATCAGTCTTTAAAAACCAATAAGCCCTGTGCCTCTGTTTCATTACCGTCTCACCTGCTTCACCAATGCAGGCCCTGCAACAGTCGAGACGCTCTGTCAGCAGCTGACATTCTCTGTGCCTGACCGGTTCACACAGAGGCAGCGCAAGAGAAAGCCGCGCCAGAGACAGACAGAGGCACACACACAGGCAGCTGGTGGGCGGCTCTCCGTGAGTTTCTCTTGCGAGCGGACACATGACCAGGCGGTGTGTATGCTTCGAGTGCGAGGGTGGACGCGACAGGACCATCTAGAAAAAATCATGTCACGGATGTGATTGGCTGTATGCAGTGTGTAAAACAGTTTGTTTGTCGCAGATGTGAATCGCTGTATTCGGCGTGTAGAACAGTTTGCGGGTGTCCCTGTGTCTTTCCAGAAGTGTTCAACCATCAATAAATAATTATGCGGCGTTTGTTATGCCGCGGGTTCACTATTGTGTTGTATTTTGCTTTCTCCCGAGTTCCATCTTTTCATTCACTTACTGTTGTATTCTCACACCAATCCATTTTAGACAACCGTGTCTTTCCAGAAGTGTTTAGCATTCAATAAATAATTATGCATGAGATTGATCGTGTGTCTAGGCGTGGGTAAGCCGTTGAACCCCATTCGGGCTGCAAATCGTGGAATTGCCACTAAGTGCGACTCATACGCTCCCACTGTTTTCGTCCCTACCCTTTGTACACACCCCCCTCCCACACGTTGACTGTTAATAGAGGCATGTTTCTCGCGGAGGTGAATCGCCATATGCAGCGTGTAAAACTGTTTGCGAGGGGTATCCCATGGGATCATTAAAACATTCCTTTACAACTGAGGTTAAAACACAATGAACTGAGCAATCTTTAAAAAACGAGTTTTCGGTTACGACGCACGACCGCGTGCAGCATAGCAAAGTGTTGTACACGCTACATACAGCAATTCGCATCCGCGACAAACATGCGTCTTCTTAGATACTCCTGCACTTTGTACACACCCCCCTCCCACCTCGCTACGCCGCACGGACGATTGTGTGTTGGTTCGTTCCGTGCATTGTTACAATGTTGCTTTTCTTGCTGATTTATTACATTACCGATTTTGCAAATGTTAAATTTTCTCCCTGTGCTTAAAAATTATTTAAAAACCGGCCTGATTGTGCGGCGTATGGTACGCCGCGGGTTGGCTAGTTAGTATTATTACTGGAAGTTGCACGTATTATTTATTTTATTGTTATTATTTATTAGTTTAAATATTATGCAGTTTAATGATGGTAAAGTTGTTTAAACAGTCACTTTAACGTGACAGAGATTGTTAACATTAACAGAAAGTGTAGTTGGTTTACAAAAAACATTTACTATTTATTCCTTTCTAAGACATGTTCAGTGCAATACAACTTTTGACAAGCACCTCTGGATATTTTACTAAGTCTAAATGCCTCTTTAGATAGTTGACAATATGTTGTCAAAATTTTAGTTTAAGTTGTTTGCATATTTTGTTCAATAAAAAGGTTCTATATTTTGACTGCACCTGTCATGCAATGTGATTCCTTCTCTTCATTAGTGCCTCATTAGTGCCCCCCTCTTTGAAAACTATCACTTTATGGGGCCATGCAAACCTGTATTAATACTTGTGTGCACATTAAAATGTTTTTTTGTACTATGTACAATTCTCATGACAGTGGAATAGGTTATTCTTAGCCAGTCTACTGCAGTATCTTCAGTGGAAAATGTGGTTATCTCATGCATGGAAACCCGTACAATTTTGAAAAAAACCATGATATAGAATTTTGGTCATACCGCCCAGCACTAATGTGAAATAATATGTGTAAGAGGTAAATCTTTATTTACTTTTATCAAAATGATTGAAATGGTCTGGAAAGACAGCTTCATACAAATATTTGATTAACAGCAGTACAAAGAGTTGATGGTGGAATCAGATGTTGTAATGAACAGATGATATGTAAGAAAGAATTGAATGTTACCACAATGTTAACACATTTCACTGTCTAGTAGAAGCAATGGAAGACAAAGATGTCTTGGATACAGGATAAACAGCAAAACTTTACAGATTTGCACATAAGGCACGAAACAGCAATACAGAAGGAGAGTTGTTTTAGTCACAAAAATAAACAAATAAATGATTTAGGAATGAAATACAAAAATAGTTAAAGTACAAATAAAAAATGGCAGTGGTTTAAAGATCACTGTTGAATGGGCACAAGCTGAAAGAAGTTGAAGAATGTTGCTCTTAATTAGCCTTATTACATTAGATGAACTTTGTTCTAAAGAAATCAAAAACAGAAATGGAATGGATCAAGACGTATTCCTAAAGACACTGAGAGAAAATTAGTCCAATAACCTGCGGTGGGCTGGCGCCCTGCCCGGGATTTGTTCCTGCCTTGCGCCCTGTGCTGGCTGGGATTGGATCCAGTAGACCCCTGTGACCCTGTGATAGGATATAGCAGGTTGGAAAATGACTGACTGACTAGTCCAATAACTGCATTTTTGGCAAATGCAACTTTTCTACCTGGAGCAGAACTACCCTATAAAAATAAATTTTAAAAGAATCCTGAAGGCTAATAAAACATGAAGCAAATTTTGGCTTGAAACATGACTCCACTTTAATTTAACAATAGAATTACCAAAGCTTATGAAAAAACTCGTAAATCCAGCCCACCTTAAATCTGCTCGCACCTCTCCGTCAACGTCTTTTGTTTTGTAAATGTATTGATAAGTGCAAGCAGCCTGCTATCCCATCCTCCCACCACCGCAGAAACAGCAAAAACCTCTCCCAACTCAAGCCTTGTTTATCAGGGAGTGAGGTAGTACCTAGAGCTCTATAGGCTAAACAAATATATTGTTATTTGGAACACATGCATTTCATGTGTGTTCTGTGTCTATAAAGATCTATGCAAGTGTAGGATGACAGAACTGCTGAACACATACCTAAAACACAAATTTGTTTCATGTTTTAGTACTAACGACAAAATTTTGACATGAAGTGTATAATATATGTGAAGACTGAAGTCCAAATATCCAATAAGCACTTTCACAAAAGGTACAATTGTAACAGAACAAGTGCACTTTTATTCAAGACTATAACTGAAGAAAAAGAAATTGGGCTAGTGTGGCTTGTTGTCGTAAGCTTTGGTAATTCTAGTGGTAAGGCTATTTCGCAATAAATGTCTAAATGAATTGTTTAAGTAAGTACATACTGCTAAAAATAAATGTTGCGAGTAAGTCCCTTCATTTCCCCAAAAGTGGTTGAAAAGAATTACCTTTGAACATTTATTACACTCATTTACCTTAAGTTTTTCATTCTCATTTTCTAAAGAAAGACGTTTCTCTCTGGACAATGATGTAGAAGCTTTTTTCAGTTCATCATTTTCTCTTTGAACTCTCTCAACTACTTTCTTCATTAAGCCAATTGTTTTCTCAAGCTCTGGAACAGATTTACCACTACGTCCAGACTAAAGGAAGAAGATTAAATACTTCATTAAGTAAAAACTAACTACTTATGATGAGAAAAATCTTTATTTTTATGAATGGTGCCAATTTGAAACAAAAATTGCACAAGCTTACCCCTCTCACATTTCCAAGCTTTCGTTCTAGATCCATCTTCTCCTTTTTAAGAAGTTCGCACATCTCTTTCAAAGAGTCAACTTGATCCTAGATAACAAAATACAATAATTATAGAAATATTGTGAATCAAATAATTGCAATTGCTAATTATTTATAATACTAATTATTATTATTAATAATTATGTGAACATGAAACTTTCTCCACAAATAACATATATTTTGTTTACATGAAAATTGCATCCTTTGTCAAATTTGCACACAGGGCTATACTTAAAGGGGGTGAAAAATAGGTGGCTAGTTAAGATAAAGGTAAGTAAGAATTAGTCAAGACTCGCACTGTTTGCAAGCAGCGTGAAGACCCCGATGGCAGCGGGAGTCAGGGACTTGGGAAGTGGAAGCCCCAGTGTGAGCGTTTTGGTCGCTTGGGAGCCCAAGTCTCGGTCTGGGTGGGCAGAACCTGAGCCAGCTTCTACATAAATGAGCTCTGTGTTCACATAACATCGGTAATAAATCTATTGTTCTACTGCACATGTGTGTAATGGATCGACTTTCGTGGCTTCACTCTATCGCGGATTTTAAATGTAAGCATATCTAAATATATATCACAGATTTTTCGCTGGTCCGCGGATTTCTGCGGGCAATGGGTCTTTTAATTTATGGTAAATGTTTCTTCAGTTTGTTTGCCCAGTTGATTTCATACAAGGGACGCTATTGGCGGATGGCTTAGAAGCTACCCAATCAGAGCATGTATTACATATTAACTAAAACTCCTCAATGCTATAAGATATGCTTCCCGCACGGTGCTTGATTGTTTGCTTGTCTCTGCCTCTCTCTCACCCTCTCTGATATTCTCTCTGCGCATGACGGAGGGGGTGTGAGCAGAGGTGCTGTTTGCCTAGTGGATACGGACGCTCCTCTAAGAAATGCCGCTTAATAAGTGTGCTTTTAAGTTTGCCAAAGCACCGCGATAGATTTCTTGATTGTTTGCTTTTCTTTGCGAGCGCTCTCTCTCTGAAATTCTCTGCTCCTGATGCAGACTCTCCTTTGAAGAGAAGATATATTTGCATTCTTTTAATTGTGAGAAAGAACTGTCATCTCTGTCTTGTCATGGAGCACAGTTTAAACTTTTGACTAAAGGGTGTTATTTCATGTCTAGAGGGCTCTAATAATGTTAACAGTGTGGGAGAGTTTATAAGGGCTTAAAATAGATAAAAATAACCATACAAACATATGGTTTCTACTTCGCGGATTTTCATCTATCGAGGAGGGATTACTGTACTGAACAATTCAACATTACTCAAAAATTACAATTTTAATAGAAAAGCCAAATAATGCTTTCAAATTAATGTATTGTTACTTGTTCTGAAGAACTTTTTATTAGTAAATTAATAAATTATTATTTATTAAAAATCCTTAAATCACTTGTAATAATTATGGAAAGAAATCAGTTTTCTTACCTTTAACCTTGGAAAATCCTTATTTGCCTGTTCTAACTGGAAATGTAATTCAACATTTTCTGAGGAGAGCTTAAGGTTTTCCTTCTGCAAATCATGGTATCGTTGAGACTGTGAATCTGACCCCACTCCAGATGTCTGAAAATGTACCATAAAAAAATGTATCACTTTTAATACAACTACAGTAAAAAAGTTAAGAAATGCATAAACTAAAGCAAAAAGCAATAGTGGGTTATATGATGAGGTACCGTAGATCCCGGAATACAGGCCGACCCGGTATATTAGCCGAACCCCTTCTCTACCTACTAAATTACATGTATTTGCCGATGTCCGGTATTTAAGCCGACCCCCTTCTCCAAGCAAAATTTTCTAAATTTCCTTAAAAGTGTCTCTTCGGGTATATTTATAATGTTTATCGGCGAGAATTTGAGACTGCCGGCATTTTTGATATATAATATAATGTGCATAATTTACCAAAACACCAATAATTTTTCTAATGTACTAACCAAAAAGTTATAAAAAGTGCCAAGCCTACTTCGATTAAGCTAGGAGCATGGCGGCACGCATGGTCGCAGCGGCTCAGGGCTCTCCTTTTCAGTGCACTTTTTTGTTGTTTTTGTACTTTTTTTTTGTCCTTGTTTGTGCACGATCGGTTTGGCGAACATCCGCTACACCATTTAGAACCTTATAGACATCGGTGTCCAGAGCCAGACATCTGTTTTAAAGTGTTTTTCATCACACGCACAACATCACAGACAACATAGCTAGACCAGCGGGCTCTCCGTGGATTGTTGTCGGGTCTAGGAGACAACACAGACGGAGGTGGGAAAGAAAGCAGAAGCGGGGCCGCAGATTCGGCGTTATGCTAAGGCTAAAAAACAACCATTCAAGCCCTATACAGAACTCTTTTCTGCACTGAAGGAGCTGCTTTTAATCTCATTGTAGATGCGTATAGTGACAATAAAAGGCATTCTATTCTAGAAACAATTTTATACTGTACTCACCATTTAATTTGACATCTTTGGGCTGCAGTAAGGGAGGAGATATTTCCACACAATGTCCATCTTCGTTTCGATTGCGATCGCTTACTTTTACCTTCTCTTCCTTCCTTAGCAATTATGTGTCTTGCTTGCATGGTCTTAATGAATTATATATATAGGTAAATCACTGCAATGACGGAAATTACATCCACAAACACATGTATCTGGGCTCCGACTGACGCTCTTAACGCTCTCGGTTGTTTGTTTACAATCGCGCAAGCGGATACACGTGACCACATCTGTTTCGTAATGGAAGATGTTGATCGTAAATCAAAACAAAAAATTTCATTTTAAACTTCCTGATAATTTATTATAAATTTTATTAATAAAATCAACAACTAAAACACTTTTTTGAATAAATTCTTTATTTAATTTAAAGTACCGGCATGCAAAGTTACTTCTTCATCTGAAAGATGGCTCTGTGGTTTCGTCATTATTTACTTCCGTATTCATCGGCAAAACCGGCATTGCACTGGAAATCTTGAATCTGAAACGATACTCGTATAAACCGACCCCCAAACTCCAAGCCAAAAAATCTAGGACGAAATTCTCAGCTTATATAACGGGATCTACGGTATGTTATTTCTAAACAATAAATAATAGGTATAGGAATGGAGTTCACATATATAATAACCGTTTCATTCCATCACTAATAAATTCACTAATCACTGCTTCACTAAATAAATCACTTTATTTGGAATTATAAACACTTTTGTGCATTACACAGAGTTGGAATTTTATTGCATACATTAATAATTCTATAAAAATAAAAAAGCATAAATGACTGATCAAAAGTTTTAGAACACCTCAGTTTTTTTTCAGCTTTTATGTAAATACACAGTTTATTTTCTTAATGTTTCATTAAATCACGGTACAGAACAAATAAACAATGGTAAATAAAAAAGTCATTAAACCTTCTGATTCAGAATGCCAGTCATTCTGTGCACGTTACCAACTTGGCCTCTAACAAAAGAACCCTAGACCATTGCAATAAGGAATGGCCCTGTCAAACCTGCAGAACAAAGTCTCTTCTTCACAGTAAAAACTGAGACTTGTTTTTTTTTCGACCACTGTTAAGCTGTGCTTGGAGCTGTTGTGCTGTGAGAAGCCTACCACGCAAGCTGGTGACCCTCAGAAACTTGTCTTCCGATTGGTTTGTGACTTTGGATCTGCCAGATCTCTTCCTATCAGAGTTTCTTCAGTTTCCAATTGCCTTTGGACTGTGTAGGACACCATATCCACTTACACTTTGATTTATTTTTTGCACATCTGTCTCTCATTTCACTTGCTAACTGCCATTTTCTTGCCATTATCATTAGAATTTACAAATTTCTACAGTGTAATATTGTCCAAATAGTACTTAGTAACACAGTCTGTTCCAACTCTGCTTTAAAGCAGACACTTGGTTTTTAATTAATCAACAGAAGCTGGGACATCTGTGCAAATATTTTGCTTCAACCTGCAATGCTTGATTTACTTTACTGTAGAACATCTGTAAGTTGTATGCTATTAGTTGTTCTCTGAAGAATATTTGTAATATTCTCAAATTTTCGTTTCTTTTTATTTTTTGCTAATACAAACTTTAAATTTAAACCTCTGGCAGTTTACTGCTTACTTTCTCACCATTTTTGGTCATTCATTGTATTTCAGCTGATTCAATTTGAAGAAAAACTGAGGTGTACTAAAACTTTTAACTGGTAGTGTATACAATATGCTTTTTTATTTACATTATACTCATACTTTAGCTTACTGGGAGGGAAAGGACTACTGGGGCACTAATCTATCGCAAACTTCAATAATTACCATCCAAATTTGGTGTAACACTTCATTAGCGTGACTTTCATTTATTGTCAAAGTGTTTTTTGACTTGTTAAAATGATCTGATTCATTCAAATTGTCTTCTGTATTCGTGCTGTCAATGTACTCAGTTTTGCCTTCCACAGAAGAATAATGCACAATATTTTGGGACTGATCAACCCAAGACTCATATTTTTTTATCTCCTCTTCTGCTATGTAATTTTCTTCTTGAAGAAAATGTTCTTTTTCATTGTTTTCTGGAATAATTTTAGTGCTACTGCAAAGCAGATCTCTGATTTCTTTTGTTGCTTCTTCCTCAACAACCTCACCACTTTCATTGTTTACCTCTCTTCTGTTTGTATCTGCCGAATGAATATTTTCAGTTTTAAAGCATTCTTTCTGGTTTGTGCATAAATGGTCTTCAGTTTGTAATAAAGTACTAGCAAACATCACACACTCAGCTTCTACATTTTCACTCGGACTCCCACCTGCCTCAGGCCCATTATCTTCAAAGTTTGAGTCACAAGGTTTTGGAGAATTAGAAATGATGTCAGAAATAGCATTTTTACTTTTGATAAGAGTATCTTCATTATTTTTATATAGGTTGTTGACACTGCACTGATAATAATTTTTCCCAACTTCTAAATCATTTTTAACACACTTGACTGTGCCAGAAGTGGATGATGTTACAATAAACTGATTTTTGTCCTGATACGATGTTGAACAGAAGAGTATATGGAGCAGGGAAAGAAAATGAGAAGGAAAAAAAAAAGATTAACATACAGAAACCTGACACAAACATTAACACAATGCAATTTTGACTGACTATGACTGGGTAAAGCATTGTAACATAAAAATGTTAATAATTTTACAATGGTAACTTCCACATGAAGATGCAAGGATCCTTTATTTTGTAAAAATAATTGTCCTCTGCAAAAACTTAATTTACAGTATTTTTAAAATTAATTTCAAAATTATTATCTAATTATGTTCTATTTAAAACTGCAAGTCTTCACTATTAGACACCATCAGTTACTATTTCTCCCTTCCTAAATTGACCTGGTTTAATTTTAAAGGGCAGAGATTTTCCCAGATACAAAAAAATATTTGGATATAACTTACCTTGATTGTGATTACAACAACCTCTTACAAAGCATAGCTATATCCGTGTTTCCACTGCAGATGTGAATGGTCTGTGTTTCCTCAGATTGATTTTATGCGAATAAAGCTTGTTTTATCAACTGAAACTGACGGCCGATAAGATGGGTGTTGTTTCTGTTATTTCAATTTTGTCTACATTTGCCGTATTCGTTTTTAATCGGAGGTGATGATAGCCAGTGGATACAATAAAGGGAAGGTACAATTTCACCTATATCCATGAAGAGGCCATGTATTAGGGATTTCTTTTAAATCGTCCACAGTGATTTTCCTGAGGAACCATGGGTAAAAAATTTTAGGATGCACAGCTCAACATTCATGGAATTATGCAGTGTAATAAGTCCTTTTGTGTCCCCTGCTAAAGCATACACGAGGGAGCCAGTCCCGACTGAGAAGCACATAGCTATTGCTGTTTAGAAACTGGCTATCTGTGCGAAGTACAGGGTTGTTGCAGAGATATTTGGCGTGAGCAAAACCACCATTCATAGGTGCGTATATAGGTTGTTGTATACTCCAAACTAAAGAAACAATACTGCACTTTAGCGGATGTGGAAGAGGCACAGAATTTTTCACAGCGCAATTACGAGGCACACAAAATACCTCAGGTGTATGGTGCAACTGACAGCTCACATATCTCTATTCATGCATCAAGTGATGGGTATTGGGATTATGTTAACAGAACAGACAGAACACCTATTGTTCTGCAAGTGGATGTTGACAACAGATTAAGGGACATTTGTGTTGGGTCAATCAGTAGACCTCATGATACTACTGTATTTGCCACATCACATTGGCACAGGTATTTGAAAATTTACGTCATGTCATGTGACCTAAATGCGAAAAAGGTTTTTCCATTGCAGTTTTCAAATTATTGCTTTGTTGAATCACCTGAAAAACCACATGAACCGAGTGTATATAAACTTTTCTCAAATTTTGTGATTTTTTTTCGAAATTCACATATTTCATTACGATTTTTTTGTTTTACAATTTCAAAATGAACATTAAGGAGGTTATCGGAAACACGGCTTATGAAACATAATACGCTGATGTAAGTTAGAATTTGAGATAAAAACATAGGAAAGAAAGTGATGTGCAAGAGAGTCGGCAGCAACATGAAGTGTTAGAAAACTTTCCTTAGGAAATTATTGCTGAGTAAATTCTTTTGATCAATAAGTAGATTAGGTTATTGTAACAATTTCTGATATTAAAACTACAGAGAATTAAAGAAGTAAAATCAGAAAGAACAGATTTTTTTTTTTCATGTATTGATAATTTTCCATATTCTATTAACCTTTCTTAGGTTTACTGCTTACCCAAAAATCTTTGATTCTTGCTTCTGTATGGGAAAATGGAATTTCTACACTATAAACGACTTAAAGCCAGGAGTCAAGTCAAACAAAAAAAAAAAAAGCAATTACTGTTCACAATACCCTTCGCAGACAGACACCTATTTTGTCTTTTTATTTTTTTTAATCAATAACTGTAAAACTGCACCAAAATTAATTTTAAGTGGAGAGAATAAAAAAAAATGGAAAAATGTGCTTTATGTCTGGGAAATCATGCAGTAACCTTTATAATAAAGACATACAACCTCCACACACTCAAACAACGTGTACCTTGGAAAATTGTGTTGATCCAACATTTCATGCTCTCTTCTGAAATCTGTACAGAATATCCTTCATATACAATGCATCCGGAAAGTATTCATAGCGCATCACTTTTTCCACATTTTGTTATGTTACAGCCTTATTCCAAAGTGGATTAAAATCATTTTTTTCCTCAGAATTCTACACACAACACCCCATAATGACAACGTGAAAAAAGTTTACTTGAGGTTTTTTGCAAATATATTAAAAATTAAAAAGTGAGAAATCATATGTACATAAGTATTCACAGCCTTTGCTCAATACTTTGTCGATGCACCTTTGACAGCAATTACAGCCTCAAGTCTTTTTGAATATGATGCCACAAGCTTGGCACACCTATCCTTGGCCGGTTTCATCCATTCCTCTTTGCAGCACCTCTCAAGCTCCATCAGGTTGGATGGGAAGTGTCGGTGCACAGCCATTTTAAGATCTCTGAAGAGATTGTTCAATCGGATTTAAGTCTGGGCTCTGGCTGGGCCACTCAAGGACATTCACAGAGTTGTCCTGAAGCCACTCCTTTGATATCTTGGATGTGTGCTTAGTGTTGTTGTCCTGCTGAAAGATGAACCGTCGCCCAAGTCTGAGGTCAAGAGCGCTCTGGAGCAGGTTTTCATCCAAGATGTCTATGTACATTGCTGCAGTCATCTTTCCCTTTATCCTGACTAGTCTCCCAGTTCCTGCCGCTGAAAAATATCCCCACAGCATGATGCTGCCACCACCATGCTTCACTGTAGGGATGGTATTGACCTGGTGATGAGCGGTGCCTGGTTTCCTCCAAATGTGAAACCTGGCATTCTCACCAAAGAGTTCAATCTTTGTCTCAACAGACCAGAGAATTTTATTTCTCATGGTCTGAGATTCCTTCAGGTGCCTTTTGGCAAACTCCAGGTGGGCTGCCATGTGCCTTTTACTAAGGAGTGACTTCCGTCTGGCCACTCTACCATACAGACCTGATTGGTGGATTGCTGCAGAGATGGTTGTCCTTCTGGAAGGTTCTCCTCCCACCACAGAGCACTTCTGGAGCTCTGACAGAGTGACCATCGGGTTCTTGGTCACCTCCCTGACTTAAGGCCCTTCTCCCCCGATCGCTCAGTTTAGATGGCCGGCCAGCTCTAGGAAGAGTCCTGGTGGTTTCGAACTTCTTCCACTTACAGATGATGGAGGCCACTGTGCTCATGGGGACATTCAAAGCAGCAGAAATTTTTCTGTAACCTTCCCTAGATTTGTGCCTCGAGACAATCCTGTCTCAGAGGTCTACAGACAATTCCTTTGACTTCATGCTTGGTTTGTGCTCTGACATGAACTGTCAACTGTGAGACCTTATATAGACAGGTGTGTGCCTTTCCAAATCATGTCCAATCAACTGAAAATATATTATATATTAATGAATCTATATATGAGTTTCACTTTTTGAACTGAATTACTGAAATAAATTAAGTTTTCGATGATATTCAAATTTTTTGAGATGCACCTGTATTTGAGTAGAGGACCAGATATTCCTGACATCTCACTTGATCTCTAATTTAATTACTTAATTAATCTTCAAACTGAGGAATGGTATATGCCGACTTCTTGTGATATTGATTGGTTGCAACAAAAACAAAAATGGTTAGGTGAATAAGTGCTTAAATTTCAAGAAAATGTATTAAAAAAATTGTTTTCTCAACAGCTCATCAAATTTGTCAAAAGAAAAATAGCATTCAATGCACACTTAAAACAAAAATACTTACAGAAGTCCTTGAGTTAGTTTCTTTTGAAAGTTGTCTTTCTAAAGCATGGACTTTTTCTTCTAAGAAACGATTTTTAGCACTTAAATGTTCAACTGCAGTGTCCCTAGGCAAAGCTTGTTTTTGTCTGTAAGACAAAGAAAGGAAAAATACATAAAGAATACATGGCTTAAGAAAAAGCAAAGTTCCTTGTACTACCTAAATGTTCTAAACAATGATCTGACTGACAAGACAATGCCACAGAAAAATGAGTTTTTATAAAAAGTGATAATATAATATTTAGATTTTTTTTTTACATTTTCCATGTGCAGTAAATACATTTCAATAAAAAGTAAAAAGATTTTAATTCTATCAAAAATATGTCATGCACAAATATGAATAGGTGGGACAATTAAGACACCTTTATCTTTGCACTGTAAATCTGCTAAAGAAAAATAAAAAGTAAATCTTTGAAATAAGCATAACATATGAATGCAAGAAAATATATTATACTGCTTTTTACCTTATATTACTTATTTCAATTTCCAATTCTACATTTCTTCTTTTCAGGTCCTCTACTTCTTTTTCATGCTCCCGAGTCTGAACACCTACTACCTGATCCACAGTCACAACCTGTGACTTAACTTTTCTTTGCAAAGATGCTTTTTCTTGGTCAAGCCTAAAAGTACAACATATAATAAGGACTTAAATGTACAGTATTTAACATTTTGTAATGATACCTTTGCTGAAACAAGAATAAATAATTTGTCTGAAAAATATTTCAACTAAGAAAATACACTTGAATGGAAAATGTATTTGCTGTTCATTTAATTAATTTTACCTTGAATATAGGTCTTTCATAGTAGCAAGCTGTTTTGTCAGAGATTCAACCTCCTTTTCTTTTTCTTTTAGTTTGTTTCGCAATGTTTCATTTTTGGTTTGCCATTTTTTGCCTTCCTCCCATCGTATTAGTTCCTCTTTTGGTGCCTAAATTCAATGAAATTCACTGTTAACAATAATGGCTCAATTGTAAACATATGATTTAAGCATTAAAAGAGTACTATGAAGTACCTTTCTGTTATTTTTAAATTGGATAATCCCCATACTGAAATAGAGGTACCGTTTACACGTATAATAGCACAATGACCAGAATAATTCCCCTTGTGTTTTACTGTAGTTGGAATTAACATATTACAATGTGCCAAAACATATATCAAATGGACTTGCACTCAAATTCTTTTACAAGTCTATTATTCTGTTGTTGATATATTACATAAACCAATGTTTCCCAACCTCGGTCCTGGGGTCACACTGTGACTGCAGGTTTTTGTTCCAACCAGCTTCTGTTTATTATATTCCATTTATATTCTATATATATATATATATATATATATATATATATATATATATATATATATATACCAAGCAGTTATATGGAAATAATGCATTTTTAAACAATATTTTCATCTTGATTTTCATTCTACTTTTCTAGGTGTTCTAATTGTTTAATTAATCCATTGTTTACTAATCAGAGGGTCTGAGGCTAAAGTAGTTGCAACCTCTGATTATTCAGTGTTGTTTGCCAGCATGTCTGCCCTGCTCATTTTTAAATGTCATTAATAAGATACAATGAAGGGGAAAAACTGCAGAGAGAAAGGTCAAAATATAATGAAATCAACAAAAGACAGTTAAGCATTTTAATCTATAGCAAAAGCAGAAATATTTCTAAATGTCTTATAAATGTAAAAATCATGCTGCTATGCTTTTCTGAATGTAAAATAAAAGAAAAAAATAGCAGCTAATTAAATATGATAAACATTTTCACAGCAGCACCATCGCGATGAATAAGCATCTGAAACGAAAGCATCGTGGAGATGTGATGCCGCCGCCTCTTGAGAATTTATGCTAGCACTGTTAGTTAGGGTTAGATCAGGAGGGGAGGGACAGCGTGAATGAGACTGAGAAAATAAAAGTAAAAAAGCTAACTTTTACAAGTAACAAATTTACACCTGATCTGTTCGTTTTCAAATAATATTACATTAGTGCGATGATGTTTTTTGATTGGTACTATTCAGGTCATACAATGATTTCTTCAAAATGTCACATATATTTGTCTCTTTCTTTTATTTCCCCCCGGGGCTGTGCGCTGACACCAGGAAGCGTGAGCTTATTCAGTACTAGCCGGAGCACGCAGGTGGCTGGTTGCTTGTGCTATAACAAGTTGACCTGGCGGCGATCAAAGCACATGTACTGTGCAAGGCATGACTGAGAAAAGAAGAGCGTTCATGGCACACTTTGCAGAGGAACATTCTTTCCTCTGCATGTCCTGGAGCCCTGTGCAGAAGATCGGGGGTATGGAAATGCAGTCATTGATTACAACTGTAAGAAGGTATCCGTGCCACGATGTTTTCTGAAATGTACTATAAAGTCATAAAATGAATAATTCCAAATATCATATATACCTATATCTCTGTTTTTTGTCAGTGCGGCTTTGACATCTCGGGTCTTCAGGCGTATACTTTTTTAGCGTATGCAGGAACACTCAATAAAATTGAATAAAAAAAATCAAGTGACAATGAGATACAAATAAGGTAGATTTGCCAGTGTTTGTGTGTCAGCATTTATCCATCCAGATCAGAGAATTTCCAGTTCGATTGTCTCAAAACACCACCCACATCTACAGTTATTCCCAGATGCAGATAAAAAGTAACAGCATCAAATCCCTGGGGTGGGGTGGTAGTATGTATCGTGATCGTCACTGAGAGAATAAAAGTGAAAAAAAAAAACAAAAAACTACACAGTACATTTAATACAGGGGCACTCATATGTTTTATTGGTTTATATTAATGTATGTGTGTAGTTTAAAATGCAGAGCATATGTTGAATCTGTTAAAGATTCTGCTTTTATTATATTGTATGTACTATTTACGGGACACACTAAACATTGGTTGCACACTTGTGCAATGATGATAAAAGGTATTCTAATTCTAACTAGCGCCCTCCAGTAAGAAGTTTTGCTCTGAGAATGGCATCAATGTCTGCAATTACATATAACTGTGGCAATTACATACAACTGTGGAAAGTCATTCTCATCAAGTCAAACTATTAATACAGTATCTAACTTGCAATAAATCATGACGCTACCTTGCATCTTTCCACAACTGCCATCCCTAGTAATAAACTATTGACACATTAGTTGCATCCCCCAATAGACCGCTACTTGTAGTTTCCTCTTCACAATCATGTTTTGCCTATAATTTGATTGCAACCGACATCCTGCTCATTTATCCTCTCTTTTCCCAAGTTTCCATTCACTTAATTCTCACTTTCTAGCTGGAGTTCTTTGGTTGTTTCTTTTATCAGGAGAGATATTAATCTTATTTTATTTTTGGATCATATTGATAAGTCTGTAATTAATCATGGTCACTACGGATACTGGAGGAACATTAAAGTTGATTATATTTCACCTATCTATAGGAAACTTTATTTACTTGATTACAAATGTTATGCTCTGCTACTGTATCTGCAGTATGTAATCATCCATTCACAGTAGGTAAACTATGAATGCGAGCTCAAAGCACATCAGCATTTGTCCAGGATAGAAGTGTCATTTATAGGAAGATGAATGAGCTCTCTTAATATAGGATATTCATAACATTCAACCTTTCAGTCATGACAGCATACTTTACATTGTATCCTGCAGTCCACCACAAAGGCCCAAAAAAATCTGCTCCTCCATGTGCTTTCCAGCTTTGTGTGCTTGTTACGTGGAAATAAAGTATGAGTTGTTTATTTATCAAAAAATTTAGAATACACAAAAAGTAATCGTAATTTTTCCTTGTGATTTATTCATTTTATTTCTAAAAAGTTTATAATTATTTCACAGCTTTTCAAATTAGTGTTTGAATATTTCAAAATATTAAAACAAAATTTAAACCTAATTTTATGTGTAAGCTGCAAACTGCATAATAAAAATTCAATCTGTTACAGTTTGTAATTTTCTTTACAAAATCAAACAATGAAACAACAACAAGCATAGACTTACTTTATCATCTTTTACTGCCTTTTTATCCATATTTTCTGATGAAACTTTATTTGCCAGTTCAGCTTCTAACCTTTTTATTTTTTTTTGCAATTCCTCTAAAGCAGGCATTTTTCTTTCCCCATCAGATCTAGCCTAAAAAAAAAGAACAGATGTGTGTCAGAGATACATGATTTTAAAGGTGAAGTTTGATTCCAGATGTCAACTAATGCACTACTGAGCTAATCTTTTATCAGACAGAACCTTCAATTATATGTAATAAATGTGGAAATGGGTTACTTACACAAAGGGAATTTCCCCCTTTCCCCTATATGCTTTATTTAAATTTTTAACTTCTAATTGTACATCTCTCTTAGACCATGCTCTGCAAATTTGTATCACATAAAGTACCATGGTAGATAAAGATTGTACTATTATTATTGAGTAGGACTCCTGACTAGTAATAACCCACCTTCAATTCAAAAACTCAATCCCATTTAAATATGCTTCTCCATTATGCATGAGTGAATTTGTTAGAAGTGGTTTATTTAAAAATATTTTAGCCAAAACACATGTTGTAAGCTTTCCTCAGCCATCACTACAAACAACATGGGATAAATAACAGATGAAAAGAAAAAAGCATAATTTTTCAAGAAAACGAGCAAAATGTAAACAAGCAAGCTTGAGAACAGAATAACACTTTGTATTTTACATTTTTAAACTAAAGAGAAATTAAAATATTTGCACTCATTTATTACTATGATATTTGTAAATGAAGCTTAAATTAATTTCATGTGAATACCTTACCTGCATACTGTAGGAAAGTCTTTTGATTTTCTTCTTTAACTCTTCATTTTCTTGGACAAGTTCATCTCTCTCTGTTTGCACTTTAGATAAAGCCTTTTGATTTTTCTGGAGTTCCAAGTTTAAATCATCAATCTCACCTTTTAAAGACCCTTCCTTGTTTTTAAGTGCTTTCAAATTCTCTTTTGTAGTTAGTAATTGTTCTGTAAGTTCATCAAGGCGCAACTATCAAAGAAAAGCAGGAAAAAAGAACATCAAAATACATATATGAGAAGGTAAAGAAAATACATTTAAAAAGTCACATATATTTGTTATTTTTATCATTACTGGTATTTGTATTAAATGTTTAATGTTTCAGTTTTCCAATTTCTCTTTATTTCTAAAGTTCACATTAAATAAAGGTTCTTTCCTTAAGTTGATTAGGTTAATATTACTCAACAGCAAAGAAATTACATTGACCACTGCTTAAACATAGTCTTTACATGACTAAAATAATTATTTTTTAATTAACTATTTTAAATTACTGCAGCATTTATATTTTTTATTCTTTAACATAACATCAGAATTGATAACTTGCCAACTTACAATGCACATACAATGTACTGTATATTAAAAGTCTATAAATCCATCAACCTACGGATTTCGGTTTTTCTTGATGCAAAGGCTGAAGTTAAGGCAAATCATATGAGACATTTTCCATCTTGTTGAATCCAGCATTATGCAAATAATAAAAAATCCATTTTCCAAAAATTGAACAAAAAATTTAAAATGTTCAATGACTTTCTCAAAAAAAAACCAAAAAAAACCCAAAAAACCAACAACCCTGGTGCAACACTATTATCGCAATACCCAAACTTGTCCTAATTATTTTTTATTATTACTACTACTATTGTATATTACTAACTACTATTATTACATTACTATGTACTGTATTGTTTCTGATGCTTTTATCCATGGAAACTTGCATTTCACATTACACAAATAAAGGATAGTGGCCATAAAACCCTTGGAATGCCATACTGTTGAAGCACCATCCACACCATACCTAACAGGCCTTTTCAATTTCATCAAGCACATGCAGACAAAGTAAACAGTCCCAAATGGTCTCTAAAATATGTTGAGATAGAAAGGGTTGATCCACTTTTCCATGTCCAGGAAAAAATCCACACGGACAGTGATGTTCACTTATAAGATCTAGAGTTTATATTCCCGCATCCTGGCTTTCCCATAACACTAAAAGATGGAAGACTATGGACTATATAAAAGCATCACCAGTCTGTCATTTTTGGACATTGTCTCCATCTTCAACACAACACTGAAGAGGTTTGTTAGCAAAGACACCCACATTATATCCAGGGGTTTAAAGCATTTCTCAGCCAGATCTCATCCAGCCTATCTACTATGCAACTTTGTAATTAGCGCAGTGCATTGAAATCAGCTAATCAATATACTCAAGTCCTACCAAATATGTCTAGAACTGCCTTTTCTAACAAGTTCATTATGTAAAAAGTTTAGAGGTTACTCAGAGTGTTTGTTCCATCTATTGACAATATCCCCAAATCAAGGTCAAAACTTCACTATTGAGACCAACCTGGGCGATGTTCTTGTATACCACACACGCATGAAACCTTCTGATGCCAGTAAAGCTACTTTCAACCATTCAATTCTCATTATAATTATATCATAAATTATATCAAGTATGTTTCAAAAGATCTCTGTCATCCCATTCTTTACCTTACACATGCTAAGCCCAGATGGCGAATCAGTTATCCTTTTAGCAGACTGCGTCTACTGGCATTGTCATCAAACAGTTATGGACTTTAAAAAGAATTTCCATTTATTACTTCAGATGTACAGTTTAGCTATTAAGCTAGCTAAGCAACCTTGATGGAAAACATGATATCTTATCTGCTTCAAAATTTATTGTGATCAGGCTTTCATTTATTTAAAGAATTCCAGTTAAGATTTCAGCTGTTTGCTTACCTTTTTACTTTCAATGTCATTGAACAAGTTGTTTCATTACAGCTATCAACCAGTAATGTGACTTTACTCATGTCCAACCACATACATTGATTGTTGACTAAAGATTACCCTTTTCCACAAACTTAATCAGGTACTTACTGCTTTTGCCCAGTAACCCAGTACATTTCTAGTATATTTCCCCATCAGTAACCAATTTTCATTTCTCACCTTCATGTCCTTTGTGTGCTTATCAACAAGCTGTTGAATATTAAGATTTTCTTCTTTTTGAGCAGCATTTGTTATTATCTGTTGTTCTGCATGAGCAGTCATTTCTGATCTCAGTTCCAGTAATGCCTTACTCAGAGCCTTTCAAAAAGTAAATAAAACACATATTAGAATAACTGAAATGAAATGTTGTTTTATAATAAAGTAATATACAGTGGTGTGAAAAACTATTTGCCCCCTTCCTGATTTCTTATTCTTTTGCATGTTTGTCACACAAAATGTTTCTGATCATCAAACACATTTAACCATTAGTCAAATATAACACAATTAAACACAAAATGCAGTTTTTAAATGATGGTTTTTATTATTTAGGGAGAAAAAAAAATCCAAACCTACATGGCCCTGTGTGAAAAAGTAATTGCCCCCTGAACCTAATAACTGGTTGGGCCACCCTTAGCAGCAATAACTGCAATCAAGCGTTTGCGATAACTTGCAATGAGTCTTTACAGCTCTGGAGGAATTTTGGCCCACTCATCTTTGCAGAATTGTTGTAATTCAGCTTTATTTGAGGGTTTTCTAGCATGAACCGCCTTTTTAAGGTCATGCCATAGCATCTCAATTGGATTCAGGTCAGGACTTTGACTAAGCCACTCCAAAGTCTTCATTTTGTTTTTCTTCAGCCATTCAGAGGTGGATTTGCTGGTGTGTTTTGGGTCATTGTCCTGTTGCAGCACCCAAGATCGCTTCAGCTTGAGTTGACGAACAGATGGCGGACATTCTCCTTCAGGATTTTTGGTAGACAGGAGAATTCATGGTTCCATCTATCACAGCAAGCCTTCCAGGTCCTGAAGCTGCAAAACAACCCCAGACCATCACACTACTACCACCATATTTTACTGTTGGTATGATGTTCTTTTCTGAAATGCTGTGTTCCTTTTACGCCAGATGTAACGGACATTTGCCTTCCAAAAGTTCAACTTTTGTCTCATCAGTCCACAAGGTATTTTCCCAAAAGTCTTGGCAATCATTGAGATGTTTCTTAGCAAAATTGAGATGAGCCCTAATGTTCTTTTGCTTAACAGTGGTTTGCGTCTTGGAAATCTGCCATGCAGGCCGTTTTGCCCAGTCTCTTTTTATGGTGGAGTCGTGAACACTGACCTTAATTGAGGCAAGTGAGGCCTGCAGTTCTTTAGACGTTGTCCTGGGGTCTTTTTTGACCTCTCGGATGAGTCGTCTCTGCGCTCTTGGGGTAATTTTGGTCGGCCGGCCACTCCTGGGAAGGTTCACCACTGTTCCATGTTTTTGCCATTTGTGGATAATGGCTCTCACTGTGGTTCGCTGGAGTCCCAAAGCTTTAGAAATGGCTTTATAACCTTTACCAGACTGATAGATCTCAATTACTTCTGTTCTCATTTGTTCCTGAATTTCTTTGGATCTTGGCGTGATGTCTAGCTTTTGAGGTGCTTTTGGTCTACTTCTCTGTGTCAGGCAGCTCCTATTTAAGTGATTTCTTGATTGAAACAGGTGTGGCAGTAATCAGGCCTGGGGTGGCTACGGAAATTGAACTCAGGTGTGATACACCACAGTTAGGTGATTTTTTAACAAGGGGGCAATTACTTTTTCACACAGGGCCATGTAGGTTTGGATTTTTTTTTCTCCCTAAATAATAAAAACCATCATTTAAAAACTGCATTTTGTGTTTACTTGTGTTATATTTGACAAATGGTTAAATGTGTTTGATGATCAGAAACATTTTGTGTGACAAACATGCAAAAGAATAAGAAATCAGGAAGGGGGCAAATAGTTTTTCACACCACTGTATGCTCATCAGATAAAAAAATGAGTCACTGCCTACATAATAAATGATATATACTTCAGACACCAAGAGAAAGCACCCCAGTATGAATACCGTCCTACAAACAGCTGTAACATGTGCTAAAGGGTTTATTTAGTAATAAGGAGCTCAATGGACGTGAATGGTTGGCAAAAAGGGGTTGTTGTGTTTGGCCATACTATACTGCATAGTGAAAAAGAAGTAGTAAGAGTCTGTCTGTGTGTCAAAGCATACAGTCCAAAAGGTGTTTCAGCAGTGCAGTGCATAAAAGTGAAAAGATGCTTTATATTTTTGAGAAATTGAACCTAAAGAAATATACAAAGCAAACAAGACAGGACGCAAAACAGAACCCTGAGGAACTCCACAGGTGTAGGTGATAGGTGCTGAAGAAGAAAAGGTCCTTTTCTCGTCAGTAGGAACTAAAAAACTATCATGTAATATACCATGAATATTAACCACATTCATAAGGCAGCCAGTACCAAGTCACTGGACAGCTTAAAGAGGGAAACTTGACTGATAAGCCTTGAAAATGCCATATTTAATTATGAATGAGGAATGAGAAAAAATAAGTTTTTCCAATACTTTGGATAAAAATGGTGATTAGAGTCTTAAATTATTTGGAATTAAGGGATCAAAAATTTTTTTTTATTATTAAGACTCCTGTACAGCATGTTTAAAATGAGAAGAAACAGAACCTTTTACTGAACAGCTATTGATTCTGAAGAGAATACCAAGCACTACTGTGTGCATTACATCCACCAGAAATCGTGAGGGAATAATATCCACTGAGGGGGTGGGTGGCTTTATATGTACAGTAATACTAAATCAGGTGGATAGGGAAGAGACACAGGCTAAAATGATTTAAGACATTGGAACATACTCTTGGCTCAGTGGGGTCATGAAGGCAAAATATTAGTCCTTATCGTGTTAATTTTATCAATAAAAATTTCTGAAATTTTCAAGAGTTCTATCGGAACATGTAGAAGGAGGAGAGTTTAACAATGAATTTCTTTAACTAAAGTACACTTTAGGACTATGAGAATATATTAAAATGATGTCATATATTTTTGATAATTAGGCAGACAGGTTTTAAAAATTTCAAAGGAATTTGTTTTCTTAAACATTAAGTCTTATCCTTCTTCCCCAGCTTTAAATCCCACAGAATATCTGTTGGACTATTTGAAGCAATGAGTGAAATGCTAGGGGAGCCGCTCAAGCAACGTGGATAAACTGCGGGATTCAGTGGTAGACGAGTGGCTGAAAATTAATGTCGGCTACATCTGCAAACTGGTGTCACCCGTGCAAGAAAGAACTGTAGCTGTTATTTGGTCTTATGGAGGAAGTACATACCATTAGATGACATTTAGTCAGGGGTGTCTATTTTTTTGTCCCAAGAGCGTATAATGTAATATATAGATCGTGAT
The DNA here is from genome assembly GCF_016835505.1 of Polypterus senegalus. Lineage (NCBI taxonomy): Eukaryota > Metazoa > Chordata > Cladistia > Polypteriformes > Polypteridae > Polypterus > Polypterus senegalus. The sequence goes on from NC_053161.1 coordinate 132,750,343, forward strand.
GATAACATTGTACCTATGCAGTCAATTACATGAACACTGAAAGACAGAGAAAGTGGCCAAACACTGCTGAAGGTGAATCATTAAAGAAAATTACAATGTCCATTTCTTAGGATGTGACAAGTTAAGATGTTAATATCCAAAGACATACATCTGTACAACTAACATAAGTATTATTTTTGAACTGGACAATACTGGGGATTCATATTATAGCTAGAAAAATATTTGCATATAAAACCTAATGGAATTTGTTTGTTTGTTGAAATATGCATGTAGGATCAATTGTTAATATGTATACAAAACAACAACCTTGTAGCAATATAACAGCAAAAATCAGTAAAGCCACATCTGCTCTAATTTAACATCACCAAGGAAAAACTTCTGAAGTTTCAAGAGACTGTGAATCTGTTGATACACATTTTTTTTTTTTAAGTGAATTTGTTTCAGGGTCACAATAATATATCCTTAAATTAAAGACTGCAGCACCTATAAATGTCACAGAAATGTAAACTCCCATTACTTTACAGTAAAGAATAGTACAGTAATTAAAAATGTATCAATTTTTTTAATGAGGCAACTGTGACATTTGTAGAGCCTTTGAACAAAAGATTTTCATTCTCAGGACTCCTGTCACACCACCAGACTTTTCTGATTCAAGGCTATAATTTCAAACAATATCAAGCTTTTTAACAACATCACAGTTGATAACAGAGTTCAGGAATTCATGGTTGTGTGGACAATTATCTGTGCTGGGAAAGAAAAACTGAACAAATATCATAGTTTACAAAGCAATTTTACAGTTTTATGCTATAAAAAAAGGAAAATTACAGATTTGTTATTGTCTTTTTATTTATGTCTGTCCACATTCCTGGCAGAAATATCACACTTTTAGATGGATCCAGGCATAATTCTGATATTATTAACTATTTACTTGACCAATGCCTCAGATTACTTGGGTGCAAGAAGCAGCATGTGTCATTAACTAGCTCATCACAAGATTGCCTACCTAAACTCATTCAAACAGTGAAAATCTAGAAATGAAATAAAAAAAAAAAATAATAAAAAAAAATGAAAATTAATATTGAAATGTTGGGGAGGCCGGAATACAAAGACAAAAAAAAAAAAAAAACACTGGAAGAATTGGTAATTGCCACACAATGAGCCACTGGATCAAGAAATGAACCTATGTGGTAGAACCTGTGAGGTAACAGCACCAATAACTATACAGTCTGTGCTGCATAATATTATATACACTATACAATATAATACAATACCTTTTGTTGTTTTTCTTTAAGAGCTAACTGGGCTTTAAGTCTTTCCACCAAATTCTTCATTGAACTAGTTGGTGCTCTAGTGTTGGCTTCCTTTTGTGCCTCAAGTTCTGTTCTTAAATAATTTGTCTCTTTTTCCATCTGTGTTAGTAAGCCTCGTAGTTCATCACCTGATTCTTTTAGTTTGTTTACTTCGGCCATGTGTCTCTCTTCAATCCTATAATATTAAACAATTTATGTTTTGATCATGTTTTCTGAAAAAGTTGTTAGAAATTTCATAAATCATATTATTTTCTGCATATCAAGAAAATTGTTTCAAATCAGCTTCCTTTCATATTACTCTACATTTACAATTAAAAGAATAATTTCAGTCACATACTATAGCAAATGTGTTTACCCCAATGTTACTGATGTAGTAATTTCTAGTTGTTTTTGTCATATAGTATCAGACTTGAGTCAGACTTCACTAGCTAAATTAAGAATGATGGTTGTTAATATAATGAATATTTAGCAGTGTGGCTACAATAATAAACTTTAAACCTTAACGGTTCTTATTTAATAACTCTATTCAACATACTGTGTAAACACGAACAAGTTATGCATGTTTCAGTTGTACATATAAATAATTGTATTATATATATGCAGTGCATCTAACGATGGTTTCACAATAGACTGGGAAATCATAAACAAGGGATATTTGTTTAATCACAGAATACCTTTAGCTGTTCTATCCATAAAAGTATTTTATACATTAAATGATGATTAAATATCTTGTTTGTTAAAAAAATTATGATTTGCCTCTTAATGTTTCAGTGACACATTTGTTTAGTCTTTAGTTTGCTAAAAGAAGCAGTCAACTACAAATTTTAAATACTATTCTGAGGAATTAAATCATGCGCTAGAAAAATGTAAGAACATCCACTCAAACCAATTCATATAAAGAAATGAATTGGATATTATTATAATGTTCTTTATATATTACATGGTTCACATAATCTTATCATGGCCATACATTTTCAATATATCACTTAAGATTTGTAATATATTGGTGAGAAACTAAAACAATCATTTAAAGGAATTTCTAGTCATACTGCGCAAATTTTGAATACATACTAGTCATATTTTTTAAGATTATTTTTAACAAATAATGGAAGAGGTAAATGAAAGCTCATTTCAATTTTTCATATAAATGACTGAAACTACTAATGTGACTAAGCACACTGTTTGCAAGCTTTGGCTGCATATCAGGTAGATGAAATGTAAAGAGAAAGTGTTTCTACAAATAATCAAAATATATTTAAAAAAAATAACATTTTAAAATAATCAATGTATTACTTTATCCTTAATGTGTACAATGGTCTGCTTAAGTTATAGACAAGCTATGTACAGTATATTACTTTTCAAGAATGTAGGACAACTGATAAAAACTTGCTTCAGTGTACAGTATTGTGCATTACCTTGGTTTGATTATTTAAATAACACATAATTGCTAAACATTGTATTTTCTTTGCATTAATGTGCATTGTTACTTTAACTACAGTACATATATAACTATATAGATGCATCTGATTTTTTTTTCTCTCAAACATACCACCTAACCAGATGTTAATACATTAAAGAACAAAATACATACAGTGTGTACTTTTAGGAACAGGTCACCATGAAAGTTATTATGTCATTAATAAATTACCATTACTAACCTTACTTAAAAAAATGTAATATTTAGACTACTTACTGAATTGTTAAAAAACTGGCTGCATGTATTATTATCTCTTAAAAACCTTTGATTTTATGGACACCACAAGGCAGTCAGTGTCTTTTGAAAAGTCTTGGCTATCACAGCTTCCCTAAACGAAAGGAGGAACCCTGTTCAAAGGCCTTTCTGCTTGATAAAAGATTGTCATCTATACTAATAAAAGGCAAAGCCCTCACTGACTGACTGACTGACTGACTCACTCATCAATAATTCTCCAACTTCCCGTGTAGGTGGAAGGCTGTAATTTGGCAGGCTCATTCCTTACAACTTACTTACAAAAGTTAGGCAGGTTTCATTTCAAAATTCTAGGCGTAACGGTCATAAGTAGAACCTACTTTCGTCCTGCAGCTCGGTCGCCGTGTGAGGCGGAGTTGCGTCCCGCATCATCACGCCTCCCATGTAATTGAGTGCCTGCCCATATAAGGTAAATATTCGCGGGTGAAGGACTGTGCTTAGCATATTCATATGTGCAGCTACTGCGGAAACCCTCTGATGCTGAACAAGCCTTTGTACAAATATCAATAGGAAAGCAAGGTGTCAAGCTTAAGTTTAAATTACGTTCATAGACACGCTGCCGCTAAATATTCGCAGGCAAATCCACAACTTAATAACGGGAATGCCGGTTAAACATCTTAGATTCACGAGTACCGATTTGGATAGTGATCACTTTGATGAATGAAACCAGTTCAAAAAACGCATTACACAATTGAGAAGGCAGCAAAAGAATATGAAGCGAGTGACGCATACAAGCATATTCATAAGTGCACCTACTGTGGAAACAAAGCACGGTGTAAACCTAAAGTTTAAATTAAGTTCATAGACAGGCTGCCACTGGCAGTTGTCATGCCTACGACGAATACGATATTCGGGAGATACAAGTTTAATTAGAAGACACAGGGTATAAATGAGACTTTTGATCACTTTGTAACAGAGTTACAATTGTTATAACGAAGTTAAAATTGCTGGTGAAGGACTGTGGTTATGCAAACAAATGGGAAGGCAGGGTGTAAAGCTTAACTTTAAATTAGGTTTGTAGACATGCTGCCGCTGGCGTTTGTCATGCCTAAGACGAATGCGATATTCGCGAGATACAAGTTTAATGAGAGGACGCAGGGTATAAACGCGACTTTTCAACACTTTGTAGCGGTGTTAAAATTGCTGGTGAAGGACTGTGCTTATGCAAACGAAGATGAGATAGTCAGGGATAGAATAGTGTTTGGCGCAAACTCAGCAAAAGTGCGAGAGAAACTTTTAAGTGCCGGGTCTGAGCTAACATTAAATAAAGCCGTGGACATCGCGAGATCGCACGAGATAGCACAAGCACTGCTGAGAAGCTTCAATGCATGTACTCCGAGTGGCTCACGTGAACTGACTTTGCAGGACTGGGAAAGGTTAAATTAAGTTCATAGACACGCTACTGCTAAATATTCACAGGCAAATCCACAACTTAATACCGGGAATGCCTGTTAAACATCTTAGATTCACGAGTACCGATTTGGGTAGTGAACATTTCGATGAATGAAACCTGTTATCTTTACAACGGTTGACAAACACGGAATATAACTTGAACACAACACATCCTTCAAATACGAACCTGATTGAAAGAAATGATAATCAAATCCTTGATGACAGCAACACTCATAACAGTGACAAAACAATTACATTGACTATCATGTTACGTTATTTTAAAATGTTTCCTTTTCTTTTTCATAACTTCTTTAACACACTACTTCTCCACTGCGAAGCACGGGTATTTTGCTAGTTGTCTATTAACAGGACTTTGTTATGTGCTCCATGGCCACAAAATCATATACAGACATAAAATGTGTCATTCACACAAGATAAAAGAGAAAGCTACACAACTGAATATAGTACTGTACATTAGTACTAACTTTGATTTTTCGTTTTCATGTTCCTTCATTTTTAAAATGGTAATTTGCTTCTGTTTTTCCAGTTCTAATGTTAATGTTTGTAGCTTTTCTGAAAGCACTGAGATTGAATTATCCTGCTCAGCTACAGTTTGTTCCATCTCAGCAAGTCGCGCTAAGTGTTTTGTTGTTGGAATCGAAAAGCTTGGTCTGTTCAATAATTCCTGCAAAAACAAAACATAATCAACTGAGAAAGTCAAATACAATACAATTTAATAATATTACTTAAATTAACGTCAATGCAGAGGTGTCCAACTCTGGTCTTGGTGGGCCGCAGTGGCTGCAGGTTTTCATTCTAACCATCCTCTTAATTAGTAGAGCCATTTCTGCTGCTGATTGAACTTGTTTTGCCTTAGTTTTAATTGATGTGACTCAGACCCCTTACGTGTTTCTTTTTCCTTAATGAGCATCCAAACAATACTAAGCACCCAAACAATAATGAGACACAAAACAAGCCGCCACATGACCAGCTAACCTGAAAATAAACAAAGGTGAAGGTCATGTTGGTCTGCTCAGGTCACCAAAACATCTTGACAGTGGTCTTAGAAAAAACACAAAACAGTCTGCTGTGGCAGAATGAGAGCAGCAAAAAGTCATGACATTCAATAATGGTTTTAACAGCAAGAATTGGCTTCTCGTTAAACTGGTTGGAGTGAAATTGGCTGGAGTTTGATGTTCCAATTTAGCTGGTCACCTGTTAGCTCATTTGACATCTCATTTCTGTTTGGCTGACATTTAATGAAGAAACAAATCAATTCAGAGGACTGAATCCTTAAAAAAGGGCTATTAAAATGAAGGGAAAAGGAGTCAAGTACTAGAAAAACTGTTGGCTGATTAGGGAAAGGGTTAGAATGAAAACCTGAAGCCACTGCGGCCCACCAAGCCCGTAGTTCGACACCCCTGTCTTAATTGGACAGTAAAGGTGAGTAGTAAATGAGAATACAACACTCTACAGGAGGGTAAATGGAAACACAATAATTCTATATACTGTAGCTGGCAGAAGATAATAACATTTCACAAATACAAGTCAAAAAACAGATATTTCACAATTCATACCAGGGCTGATTGTTTAAATTTGTTCAGTGATGTATCTGATTGCATATCCAATTTCTGATGTAAAAGTCTAAGCTCTTCTTCATGTTTTTTTCCTATTTCTTCTTGTTCCTATTAAAAAAATAATAAAAAGGAGCTTATATACTTTCATTCACCAAATTGTTTTGCATTCCTAATTCAGTTCAAAATCATTTTCATTTAATTGCTTGTTCTCCCAGTGTCTGTATGGGTTTCGTTTGGTTGTGCTAGTTTACTCCCACAGTCCCAAGACATGCAAGTTTGGTGGATTAGTGCTACTAAATTGGCTCATGTGAGAGTGTGTGTGTGTGTGTGAGAGACAGATCATCCTGCGTCCCTGCCTTCCATCTGGGATAGGCTCCAGTTGCCTCACAAATTTGCCTAAGATAAGCGTTATGATGATGGATGGATGGGTATAAACACATCTAAATATGGCCCTGTTTTAATAAAATTTTGAAAATACATTTCTCCTTGATTTACCCATGTGCACCACAGTTGAAAATTACAAATCAAACAATCCAAACATAATTAAAGTGCACTTTGTAGACTTTAAGAGTATTTGCATACATTTCAGTCACACTATGTAAAAATGATAGTAGTTTTTATGCATGGACCCCTCCCATTTCAAAGCACCATAATGTTTGGGACATTGGCTTCACAGATGTTTGTCATTACTCAGGGGTGTCTCATTGCTTCATTAGTGAAGGCATAAGATACCTAGGCTTGTTTCTACCTACAGACTGCCTTTGGAGTTTGTAGTTGCTTTTGCTCAACATGAAGACAACTATCTCGAATATCATTAAGAAGAAAGAAGGCTTTGGTGAGCTCAGTAATTGCAAAGGGACTAGTGGCAAAGTAAGACCTCCACTACTGGTGACAGAAGAATCCTCACTATAGTATAAAAAAAAAATCCCCAAATGCCTGTCTGACAGATTAGAGACAGATTAGAAACAGTCTTCAGGAGGCAAATGTTTATGTGTTAAAGATTACTATCTTTAGAAGACTTCATGAGCATAAATACAAAGGTTACACTGCAAGATGCAAACCACTTTTTAGCCACAAAAACAGGATAGCCAGTTGACAGTTTGCAAAAAAAAAAAAAAGTACTTAAAAAAGACTTCTGAAAAAAGGTCTTGTGGGAAATGAGACAAAAAATAACCTGTACCAGAGTGATAGCAACAGCACAGTATGAAGACAAAAAGGAATTGCATAAGGTCCAAAGCATACTACCTCATCTATTAACCATGGTGGTGGGAGCGTTAAGGCTTGGGCATGTATGGCTGCCACAGGTTACTGGCACACTTCTTTTCATTAATGATATAACTGCTGATGGCAGTTGCACAATGAATTCTGAGGTGTATAAAAACTTCTTATCCGCTCAAGGTCTAATAAATATTTCCAAACTCATTGGACGGTGCTTCATTCTACAACAAGATAATGATCCCAAACATACTGTTAAGGTAACACAGGAGTACTGCAAAGCTAAAAAAACAAATTCTTGAAATGCTAAGCCAGTCACCCACTTTAAATACAATTGAGCATGCCTTCACTTAAGAGGACAAGCCTCCAAAACAAGCCAGAGCATAAGATGCCTTTAGTAAAGGCTTGGAAGAGCATCACCTGAGAAGATCCTCGGCACCTGGTGATATCTATAAATCACAGACTTCAACTAGTGATTTGTATGCAAGGGATATGCAATAAAGTATGATTGTTTAATAAACCTACCATTTGCTGTGTCCCAAACATTATGGTGCCCATAATATGTGTGTGCGTGTGTACTGTAGAAAGTACAGTAATATCTACACAGTTTAACTGAAATGCATGCAAATACCCTTAAAGTGAAGCTTGCAATATGCACTATAATCAAGTCTGAACTATTTGATTTTTAATTTTAAACTGTGGAGCACAGGGTAAATAAAGGAAAAATGTGTCTTTGTTTTGTACTGCATTTATCATTGAATTTGATCTCTTACTTAAGAAAAGCAAAACATATGCAAACAAGAAAATCAATTCTATTTTACTTATTGTGTGTCTGTGTTTTTTAGTATTAAGCATAATTGCTGAAATTCTTATGACTCAACATAAAACATTTCCAGATAATATTTAAGCTTTTTTTTTTCTCTGACGTGGTGATGCAACACTGTAGTATTGTTATATTTTTGGAATTTTGATATCAACTTGGTACTGAAATAACAGTTCTTGTCACATCCCTAAAATCAGCAGCAAATTCCAACTGCACGAACATACTACCCAAATTAAAATATATATTAAACTTTAATACACATTCAATACATGCAGAATACCACTCAATTTTCAAATACTGGTAAAACATCTACAGTAATTATTTGTGTGGAAAGAAAAAATCCAATGCTACCTTGCATCCCTCACCTTTTTTTATTTATTTATTATTATTATTTTTTTTTTAAAGGACAAACTTTTTTTTTTGTTTGCTCAAGGAGTTTTACTATAGCTTTGCCTAGATGTACCCTTTATACAAAGATGAACTTTTTCCAAACAAGATGGGAGTAAACAAAGCCACTAAAGGAGGCTGCGAACTCTGCAACTGAATATAATGAACTGAATTTTGAGACTAGATTTATTACAATAATGCTTATAAATACCATCTTACCATATTAAGCTCTTTCTTCAATTTAAATTGTGAAAATAAAAATAAATCCAAAACCACAACTTAACCATGGGCTAAGCATTTTGTTTAGAAATCTCAACAACAGTTTGCATTGAATTAATACATTTATTTACATAAATAATATAATGCATTCCTCCCACAGTCCAAAGACATGCAGGTTAGGTGCATTGGCGATTCAACATTGTCCCTAATGTGTGTGCGTGTGTGCCCTGCGGTGGGCTGGCACCCTTCCTGGGGTTTGTTTCCTGCCTTGTGCCCTGTGTTGGATGGGATTGGCTCCAGCAGACCCCCGTGACCCTGTAGTTAGGATATAGCGGGTTATAAATTGGATAGAATATAATGCATTACTTTTGTATTCACCACCATCTCACAGTTGCAGAGATTCTTATACCTAAAACAAGAATGACTGTAGCAATGAAAGAATGACTTAGTGTGGTAATGAAAACATCACAAGAGAAAATACTGCAATACTTTACTGCACTGATTACCTTATATAGTCAGCAAAGTCTGAGTATGATACAGGGGATTTTAAAATGTTCAGAGGTAAAATAGCCATTAATATTTTCAACTAAAAAGAGATTCTAGCAACAATTAGTAACAAAGAGATATTGTCATTTCACTTTCACATCTTTCTTGTATCACAGTGCTTACTGATACGTGCCACATCCCTCATGACACCTATTTAAAATTATTTACAATTTCAAACTAAACTGCTCTTATTTAAATATTTTTTAAGTATACTGAAAAATAATTGCATTTTTTATTTAAAGGATTACGTTACCCAAAAATTTGATTTTTCTTTTTAATATTACGTACCCCAAATACTTTTAAGTGGTGGCAGAGAAAAAATTTAGTTTCGTGTTTGTACAGAAATTGCATATTGAATATTCAAACTCAACAAGGGCCCTGCGGTGACCAATTCTTGACTATGGAAAATGATGTGAAAAATATTTATAGACCAAAAAAAATGGGGTGTAAACTGGCAGAGCTTTTAAAAAAAAAAAAGGTTACTGAAAAATTGTGTGATTCTCAGAGGTATACAAAAAAGGCCCTTTCAGGGTACAAGTAATGGTTTAACAATTTAGAGCTTTTCTGCTGCAAACAAAGTCTTGAAAGCTGATGCAAACCATTCCTGCAGGTGTCTGGACTTATGTTGATTACTTATAAATCTGCCGTCTGTGTAAACGCAGTATGGGAACAAACTGCGTTGCTATACCCTTTGAAGTGTTTTTTGGACAAAATTGCACTGTATACTGCAAAGGAAGGCAGGCAGACCATTAAAAACCATCAAAGTGTACATCTTTCCAAGATGTCAGTGAGTACAATGTCCTACACGATCAAAAGGAACTTGGAAACTGGAGAATACTCTGACAGGAATGGGCATGACAGACCCAAAGCCACAACTTAGAATACTTCACATGCATTCTCAGAGAAAAAAAATACCTGTCCTGAAATACCTTAACAAAACTTGCTGCAACATTCATTCAACCAGCTTCATACAATGTTACAAATGTTATGTTAAGGAAAACATATACAGTATATAAAATTATAGATAAGTCGAGAAAACCAAATTACAAACTATGCTTGAAAAAACATTAACTTAAGAATGTTAGACGTTAGAAAGGTCATAAATATCAGCCTCCCAATTCCCCAAAGACTCAATGACCCCAACCTCAAAATGCCCACTCACCTGTGATAGCAAACAATTATATTCATAGTACGCAAATCATAAAAGAGAGGCAAAAAAAAAAAAACCCTAAACACAGCACAGTTTGCTTTTGATTTTCTTCTTTTTAATGTTATTGTCTGATATCCCATTAATTCTCAAAACTTCTTTTATCTACATAAGCAAATCTGAAAAACTAAGAGAAAAAAATCCTTCCAAAAACAGGCTGCAAAATGGACTAAGAACAAGAACAGGCATTACCTCTCTGCTTCTGGTTAACATATGCTGATATTTCTTTATTATATCCTCCTTTTGATTTAATCTAACTTGCAGACTGGAAATGGCTTGCTGGGCAACATTCAGAGATTTCTGGTATTCATTGTCATCTTTTTTTTTCAGTTCGTCAATGAGCTTATCACTTTCGGAAGTGGCAGGCAGATGAAGTCTTAGTTCGTTGATCACTCTATCTCTTGACAATACATTCTGCTCAGCCTTCCACAGAGATGCTTCTTTCTCCTTTATTTTCTTTGAAAGAATGGATAAAGGAAACAAAATTTGTATTATATGCCTGTTAATATTTTTGTCTGTTGTTATAGTGCAGAACATCTGGCCAATAAGGACTGACTATTCAGTTAGGTAGTCACTAAACTACCTTACCATCTCTTACAAATACTTTAAAAAGCTGTTGTGTTTCAGCAAAATGAACAGTGGTTACAGATTCTCAATACTATGTGTATGAAAATGTACTTCCTGGCTTCCATCCTAAATTACAGCTTTAAGAGTTTTGAAATTTTTGAAAAATGTAAGACTGCAGTACAAACACTGAATAATTTAATTACTTCTTCTAAGTTCTTGCACGCTGCTTTTGTCTCCAAAATAGTACGAACATGCTCTTTGATCTTTCTTAAGGCCATATCAAGCTGTTGTGGAAGAGGCAAGCTGGGATCTGGAACCGATCCTGTAGCTTCTTCAAACTGTTAACAAACAATAAACAAGCATTATTTTCAGTTGAAATCTGATTATATAATTACAACTCAGGCTTAAACTACAAAAAAAAAAAAAATCAGAGGTAGACACAAATATGCTTAATAATTATACACCTATTTCAAACTGACCCCTTCTTTCTACAATACTAGAAAAAAGTAGCTGCCTTAGTGCTTAAGTCTCACCTTACCTATTACAATATATTTGAATTTCAGTCACAGTACAAAAATGGGAATAACTTGTGTTGTAAACTACATTTTAATATCTTCTGATGAAGAAATGTTTCAGTAATTATGCTGTTAGGTTGAAACATACAGTTTGACATCACTGACCAATCTAGTCTATTACACAAGCCAAGGAATGATGTCATCCTGTCGGGCACTATACATATGTGGTTCAATTCAAATGTATTAAATTGATTTCTATAAGTGCAGAATGTATTGAGAGTACTCCATTATCATCTTTGGAGGTTAGAAATTGTGTTCCAGTGGGCTCAGTGCTTTACTATTTACATTTTACATGCTTCTGCGGGTAGATTTCATTAGAAAGTGTAAAATTCACTTTCACTCGTACACAGATAATACCATTTTTAGAACAAATTATTTTCTCATTCTTTTTAGCCAAATGATGTTTCTCATTTACTGTAATGTCTTTAATTAACTGATTTTAAAATGAATGGAAGGTAAGCTGGTGCCACAGCTCTGACTACAAGCCATTTTTCTGCCCATGGCAAAAACAGACACACTATCCAACAATAAAATGAAGAATGAAATAATTTTGTCTTCTTATTAAAATGCTCAGCACAAATATATACAATACTATTGAATGTCCAGGAGGGTATGGGCAGCCACTTAGCCTATGTCAGAAATGTAACTGTGAATGTTAATATTGTATTTTAGGAAGCCAACATTTGTAGTACTAGGGTGATGTACTATGTAAGCCATTACAGAAGTAATGAGAAGTCAACATTTAAGTTAAACTAAAGCAGAACATTGTATTCCTGCAAGATTGCATACGAAATGAAAAATATATTTTAGTGTACACTTTAAATTTACATTTAATAAATTTACATTTATTGCATAGAGGCAATTCATTTTTCCTATGTACAGTCCCAAACTTAAACCTTCTTTATATTATACACTATGCACTAAAATGCTATGCTTGTCTTATGCAAATAAAACTTTGATACAAAGGTTGTGAAGAAACTGCTTTGACTCAAAGGATGTGCACAAAAAAGATTACAGAAATTCAAAAAATGTCTATGAATATGCTAACAAACTCATCCATTCTAGCAGATAATCTCCACATTATAAATTTCATTTACATTTTACATATTTACCCCAACAATTATAAAATAAAGTGACCAGTAAACAATACATGCAAAAGAAATAGAAACATTGATGAATCCTATCCTAATTCCAAAATTTTCTCAGGCACAAACTAAATGATGCCCAGAACTGTTAAAAAAAAGAAAACATAAAAATTCAAAGTCTACCTAAAAACTGAAAATAAGCAATATATGCATATATTTGGAGTTACAGTAACTCTACATATACAATGGAACCTCGGTTCACGACCATAATTCGTTCCAAAACTCTGGTCGTAAACCGAGTTGGTCGTGAACTGAAGCAATTTCCCCCATAGGTTTGTATGTAAATACAATTAATCCGTTCCAGACCGTATGAACTGTAAGTAAAAATATATGTAAATATATGTAAAGATTAAGCACAAATATAGTTAATTACACCATAGAATGCATAGTGTAATAGTAAACTAATGTAAAAACATTTTATAACACTGACACAAAACACCCAGGCTTCTGCTCATCCACACAAGCAGGCTCTCTCTCTCACAGCAGCACGCGTTTTCTCTCTCTCTCTCTCTCTCTCTGAGAGGAACATTTGAACAAATCCGAACCATAATTTAAAAACCAACCACAAAAGTAACATTGCAGGAGATCACACTATTAGCCTTACAGCCAGATCGCTGTACAGTACAGTACACATTTTTTTTAAAAAAAAAATTAGTTTTAGGCACAGGCGAAAAAAAGGAACATTTCAAAAATCTGTAATTTAATAAACCACCAGGAAAAGTAACATTGCAACAAATCATGCTACGAACCACTCCATGTAAACACTTTTTTTAAAATGAGTTTTAAGCACAGGGAAAAAACGAACATTTGAAAAAAAGAGAAAAGTAACATTGCAACAATTCACGCTACAAACTGAAAAACTAACTTCTGAAAAATCCGTAATACAAAAACCATAAACCACCAAGAAAACTAACCTTGCATGAGTTGAGTTCTGGCATGAAGTGAGGAGGAACTGGGCGGAGAGTAGGTTACAGTTTTGAGGGAGAGTCTGGTTCCGCAATGGAGGGATGTTTTCCTTCAGGTGTGATTTATTGGGTTTCTGGTGTTTTTAGCTGTTTAGCTGGTGGGAGCGAAAGCCTCATGCAGCCATTCCAAAAAGAAAGTCCTTGTGACTCAACCCTTCGTGATTGCCCTCCACATTACTGGCAGTCTGGCTTTGTTTACATTGTGCTGCTTGAAAGCACGAGGGTTATCAAATTGGTAAATGAGCAAACTGGTAAACAGTTTTTCTACCTCATTCAGGACTTGAAGCCTCTGCCTGGTTAACGCTGTAACTCCTTTTGCAACAGCAGCTGCTTTAATAGATTCTTTCTGCTTTAGAAAAGTCGAAATCGTAGATTTTGACTTCTTGTACTCGGCGGCAAGATCAGTAACAGTAATCAGTAACTCGCACAAACTTTTCAATAATTTCTTTCGTTACTTCGATTTCAATTTTCTTCAAAACTTTCTTCTCACCACTCTTCACTTGCTTAGAAGCCATAGTTAACTGCAAAACCACACGAAATACTGTAGACCACAAAGAGATCGCAGGTAAAGCACGCACATCTGACTGAGAACAATGAACAGGGAGCGGCTCTGCTCAAATACAGTAATCGGCGCATATGAACCAGCCAGGCCCGCACGTGCAGGCTCGCTCTCTCTCTCTCAGCAGCACATACCCTCCCCCTCTCTCTCTCAGTAGCAGGCAGGCATGCATGTGCTGGCTCGCTCTCTCTCTTTTGACAGCACGCACCCTCCCAATCTCTCTCTCTCAGCAGCAGGCAGGCATGCACGTGCAGGCTCGTTCTCTCTCTCTCTCAGCAGCACGCATCCTCCCCCTCACTCTCAGCAGCAGGCAGGCACGTCTGACAGAGAAAAAAGCAACAAGTGCGGAAATCATCAGCGCGAACAAACCTGGCTTGTTCGTATACTGAGTGTGTGGTCGTGAACCGAGACAAAAGTTTGGTGAACTTTTCGGTCGTGAACCGAGTTGTACGTGTACCGAGACGTTCGTGAACTGAGGTTCCACTGTATCTCCAAATGGATTCTTCCAAGTACTCGTGTGGCATTGAAATGGCACATTTAAGTTAGTGTTTGACAGCCTCACTTAAGTTTGCATCATAAAGTCAAAAAGAAACATGGAAACATAAAACTTCGTATAATACTTTCTTCACATTTACTTGAACTTCATTTTAAAACTTGCTATGTAATACCTTTTGTGCAGTACTCAGTACTTCATTGTGCTGTCGCTGATATAAATCCAGCTGCCGTTCCAATTCTGCTTCTCTCTGATCCCAACAAAGTTGCCGTTCCTCATGAAACTATTAAGTGAAAGGTAAAATAAAAAAAACAACAGATCCGAAAAACAAAATATTAAAACATCTGTAGTCCAGAAATATTTAAAAATAATACAATTTAATGACCCAAAAAATAACAAAAAATACAAGTATTGTATATTACTTTTAGTATATAAGAAACTAGCAAAATACCCACAATTCGCAGCGGAGAAGTAGTGCGTTAAAGAAGTAATGAAAAAGAAAAGGTAACATTTTGAAAATAACGTAACACGATTGTCAATGTAATTGTTTTGTCACTGTTGTGAGTGATGAGTGTTACTGTGATATATATATATATATATATATATACACATACATATATATATGTATGTGTATATATATATATACATACACATATATATATATATATATATATATATATATATATATATATATATATATATATATATATATATACATATATATACATATACATATACATATATATATATATATATATATACATACATATATATATATATATATATATACATATACATACATATATATATATATATATATACATATACATATATATATATATATATATACATATACATATATATACATATATATATATATACATATATATATATATACATACATATATATATATATATACACATACACACACACACATATACAGTGGTGTGAAAAACTATTTGCCCCCTTCCTGATTTCTTATTCTTTTGCATGTTTGTCACACAAAATGTTTCTGATCATCAAACACATTTAACCATTAGTCAAATATAACACAAGTAAACACAAAATGCAGTTATTAAATGATGGTTTTATTATTTAGAGAGAAAAAATCCAAACCTACATGGCCCTGTGTGAAAAGTAATTGCCCCCTGAACCTAATAACTGGTTGGGCCACCCTTAGCAGCAATAACCGCAATCAAGCGTTTGCGATAACTTGCAATGAGTCTTTTACAGCGCTCTGGAGGAATTTTGGCCCACTCATCTTTGCAGAAGAATCTTTGCCATAGCATCTCAATTGGATTCAGGTCAGAACTTTGACTAGGCCACTCCAAAGTCTTCATTTTGTTTTTCTTCAGCCATTCAGAGGTGGATTTGCTGGTGTGTTTTGGGTCATTGTCCTGTTGCAGCACCCAAGATCGCTTCAGCTTGAGTTGACGAACAGATGGCGGACATTCTCCTTCAGGATTTTTTGGTAGACAGTAGAATTCATGGTTCCATCTATCACAGCAAGCCTTCCAGGTCCTGAAGCAGCAAAACAACCCCAGATCATCACACTTCCACCACCAAATTTTACTGTTGGTATGATGTTCTTTTTCTGAAATGCTGTGTTCCTTTTACGCCAGATGTAACGGGACATTTGCCTTCCAAAAAGTTCAACTTTTGTCTCATCAAGTCTTGGCAATCATTGAGATGTTTCTTAGCAAAATGAGACAAGCCCTAATGTTCTTTTTGCTTAACAGTGGTTTGCGTCTTGGAAATCTGCCATGCAGGCCGTTTTTGCCCAGTCTCTTTCTTATGGTGGAGTCGTGAACACTGACCTTAATTGAGGCAAGTGAGGCCTGCAGTTCTTTAGACGTTCTCCTGGGGTCTTTGTGACCTCTCGGATGAGTCGTCTCTGCACTCTTGGGGTAATTTTGGTCGGCAGGCCACTCCTGGGAAGGTTCACCACTGTTCCATGTTTTTGCCATTTGTGGATAATGGCTCTCACTGTGGTTCGCTGGAGTCCCAAAGCTTTAGAAATGGCTTTATAACCTTTACCAGACTGATAGATCTCAACTACTTCTGTTCTCATTTGTTCCTGAATTTCTTTGGATCTTGGCGTGATGTCTAGCTTTTGAGGTGCTTTTGGTCTACTTCTCTGTGTCAGGCAGCTCCTATTTAAGTGATTTCTTGATTGAAACAGGTGTGGCAGTAATCAGGCCTGGGGGTGGCTACGGAAATTGAACTCAGGTGTGATACACCACAGTTAGGTTATTTTTAACAAGGGGCAATTACTTTTCACACAGGGCCATGTAGGTTTGGATTTTTTCTCCCTAAATAATAAAACCATCATTTAAAAACTGCATTTTGTGTTTACTTGTGTTATATTTGACTAATGGTTAAATGTGTTTGATGATCAGAAACATTTTGTGTGACAAACATACAAAAGAATAAGAAATCAGGAAAGGGGCAAATAGTTTTTCACACCACTATATACAGTAATCCCTCCTCGATCGCGGGGGTTGCGTTCCAGAACCCCCCGCGATAGGTGAAAATCCGCGAAGTAGAAACCATATGTTTGTATGATTATTTTTATATATTTTAAGCCCTTAGAAACTCTCCCACACTGTTTATAAATATTCTCCGCACAGTTATACAGTAAACCCTTGTTTATCGCGTTAATCCGCTCCAGACAGATAAATGAATTTCCACGAAGTAGGATTCTTTATTTATAAATCTAATATTTTCGCAGTTAGAGCATAGAAAACCTGTTTACGACCTTTTAAATACGTTTTTTAACATTATTAGAGCCCTCTAGACATGAAATAACACCCTTTAGTCAAAAGTTTAAACTGTGCTCCATGACAAGACAGAGATGACAGTTCTTTCTCACAATTAAAAGAATGCAAACATATCTTCCTCTTCAAAGTGCGCGTAAGGAGCGGAGAATATCAGAGAGAGAGTAAAGTAAACAATGAAAAATCAATAGGGCTGTTGCGCTTTCTAAGTATGCAAGCACCGCGATAAAGCAGCGGCAATGAAGGGATCAATGCGAAGGTAGCCTTTCAGCATTTTTTACAGGAGCGTCCGTATCTTCTAAGCAAACAGCCTCTGTGCAAAAGCCCCTCTGCTCACATCTCCTCCGTCAAGCGCAGAGAACGCCAGAGAGAGAGAGAGAGAGCAGATTAAAGCAAACAATCAAAAATCAATAAGTGAGCTTTTGACGCCGATAAAGCGGCATTTCTTAGAGGAGCGTCCGTATCCACTAGTCAAAAAGCTTCTGTGCAAACAACACCTCAGCACACACCCTCTCCATCAGGCGCAGAGAATGTCAGAGAGGGTGAGATAGAGGCAGAGACAAGCAAACAATCGAGCACCGCGCAGGAGGCATATCTTATAGCATTGAGGAGTTTTAGTTAATATGTAATACGTGCTCTGATTGGGTAGCTTCTAAGCCATCCGCCAATAGCGTCCCTTGTATGAAATCAACTGGGCAAACAAACTGAGGAAGCATGTACCATAAATTAAAAGACCCATTGTCCGCAGAAATCCATGAATCAGCTAAAAATCCAAATATACATTTACATATGCTTACATATAAAATCCGATAGAGCAAAACCGCAAAGTCAAAGCGATACAGCAAGGATCACTGTATATATATATATATATATATATATATATATATATATATATATATATATATATATATATATATATACACATACATATCT